>NC_082604.1:0-252500 GCF_030936135.1 Gavia stellata | reverse complement strand
TTCTTCTTCTTCATCTTCTTCTCCTTGATCTTCTTCTTCTTCTTCTTCTTCTTCTTCCGCTTCTTCTCTATGTTCTTCATCTTCATCTTCTCCTTCTCTATCTTCTTCTTCTCGATCTTCTTCTTCTTCTCTATCTTCCTTTTCTCTATCTTCTTCTAAATCTTCTCTATCCTCTTCTTCTCTGTCTTCTTCTCCTTCTCTATCTTCTTCCAGTTCTCTATCTTCTTCTTCCGCTTCTCTATCTTCTTCTTCTACTTCTTCTTCTTTAACAAATTATTATTCTTCATCGTCTTCATCTTCTTCTTCTCTCTATCTTCTTCTTCTTCTTCTTCCTCTCTGTCTTTTCTAATTTCTTCATTTTCATCTTCTTCATCTTCTTCTCTATCTTCTTCTTCTCTATCTTCTTTTCTATCTTCATCATCTTCTTCTCTTCTTATTTTCTATCTTCTTCTCTTCTTCTTCTCTATCTTCTTATCTTCTTCTCTATCATCTTCTTCATTTTCATCTTCTTCGTCTTCATCTTCTTCTTCTTCTCTATCTTTTCTAAAATCTTCTTCTTCATTTTCATCTTCTTCATCTTCTCTGTCCTCTTCTTCTCTATCTTCTTTTCTATCTTCATCATCTTCTTCTCTTCTTATTTTCTATCTTATTCTTTTCTTCTTCTCTTCTTCTTCTCTATCTTATCTTCTTCTCTATCATCTTCATTTTCATCTTCTTCGTCGTCATCTTCTTCTTCTTCTTCTCTATCTTTTCTAAATTCTTCTTCATTTTCATGTTCTTCATTTTCTCTATCTTCTTCTCTATCTTCTTTTCTATCTTCATCATCAACTTCATCTTCTTCTTCTCTTCTTATTTTCTATCTTCTTCTTCTTCTCTTCTTCTCTTCTTCTCTATCTTCTTATCTTCTTCTCTGTCTTCTTCTTCATTTTCATCTTCTTCGCCTTCTTCTTCTTCTTCATCTCTATCTTCTTCTTCATCTTCTTCCGCTTCTCTATCTTCTTCTACTTCTTCCGCTTCTCTATCTTCTTCTTCTACTTCTTTAACAGCTTCTTCTTCATCTTCTTCTTCTTCTCTATCTTCTTCTTATTCTTCTCTATCTTCCTTTTTTCTATCTTTTCTAAGTTCTTCTTCTTCATTTTCATCTTCTTCATTTTCATCTTCTTCATCTTCTCTATCTTCTTTTCTATCTTCATCATCAACTTCATCTTGTTCTCTTATTATTTTCTATCTTCTTCTTCTCTTCTTCTTCTCTATCTTCTTATCTTCTTCTCTATCTTCTTCATTTTCATCTTCTTCGTCTTCATCTTCATCTTCTTCATCTCTATCTTCTTCTCTATCTTCTTCTTTCGCTTCTCTTCTTCTGCTTCTCTATATTCTTCTTCAATTTCATCTTCTTCATCTTCATCTTTTTCATCTTCTCTCTTTTCTTCTTCTTTTCTATCTTCTTCTTGTTCTTCTTCTTCTTCTCCTTCTTCATCTTCTTCTTCATCTTCTTCTCTATCTTCTCTATCTTCTTATGTTCTTCTCTATCTTCTTCATTTTCATCTTCTTCATCTTCTTCTTCTTCTTCATCTCTATCTTCTTCTTCTCTATCTTCTTCTTCTTCTTCTCTATCTTCTTCTTCTTCTTCTTCTTCCGCTTCTCTATCTTCTTCTTCTTCTTCTTCTTCTCTAACTTCTTCTTATTATTCATATTCTTCACCTTCATCTTCTCTATCTTCTCCTTCTTCTTCTTCTCTAACATCTTCTTCTTCATCATCTTCTTCAACATCTTCATCTTCTTCATCTCTATCTTCTTCTTTTTCTTCTTCATCTTCATCATCTTCTTCATCTCTATCTTCTCTGTCTTCTTCTCTATCTTCTTCTTCTCTATCTTCTTTTTCTGTTCTATCATCTTCTTCGCTATCATCTTCTCTTCTTCTTCTTCTGCTTCATCTTCAGCTTCATCTTCTTCATCTTCTTGTTCTCTCTCTTCTTCTCTCTCTTCTTCTTCTCTATCTTCTTCTCTATCTTATCTTTCTTTTTCTTCTTCTCTATCTTGTTCTGCTTCTCTATCTTCCTCTTCTTCTTCTTCTTCTTCTTCTTCTTCTGCTTCTCTTTCTTCTTCTTGTTTTTCTTCTTCTTCTTCTTGTTTTTCTTCTTCTTCTTCTTCTTCTTCTTCTGCTTCTCTTTCTTCTTCTTCTTGTTTTTCTTCTTCTTGTTTTTCTTCTTCTTCATCTTCTTCTTCTCTATCTTATTCTTTACTATCATCTTCTATTATCTTCTTCTTTTTCTTCATCTTCTTCTTCTTCTCTATCTTCTTCTCTATCTTCTTCACCTTCTTCTTTTCTATATTTTTCGTCTTCTCTTTCTTCTTTATCTTCTTTTTCTTCTCTATCTTCTTCTTCTCTATCTTCTCCTTCTCCTCCTTCTTCCTCGTCTTCTTCCTCATCTTCTTCTTCTTCTTCTCTAACTTCTTCTTCTTCTTCTCTACCTTCTTCTTCTTCATATTCTTCACCTTCATTTTCTTCTCTATCTACTTCTTCTTCTTCTTCTTCTTCTTCTTCTTCTTCTTCTTCTTCTTCTTCTTCTTCCGCTTCTTCTCATTCTTGTTCTTTTTCTTCATCTTCTTCTTCTTCTCTATCTTCTTCTTCTTCTCTAAAAACTTCATCTTCTTCTTTTTCTCCTCTATCTTCTTCTTCTTCTTCATATTCTTCACCTTCATCTTCTTCTCTTTCTTCTTCTTCTTCTTATCTTCTTTTCTTCTTTTTCTTCTTCTTCTTCCGCTTCTTTATCTTCTTCTTCTTCTCCTTCTTCTTCTTCTTCTCTATGTTCTTCTTGTTCTTCTTCTTCTTCTCTATCTTCTTCTCTATCTTCTTCTTTTTATTCTTCTTCTCTATCTTCTTCTTCTTGTTCTTCTTCTCTGTCTTCTTCTTCGTTTTCTCTATCTTCCCTATCTTCTTCTTCCGCTTCTCCTTCTTTTTATTCTGCCGCTTCTCCTTCTGCTTCTTCTTCTGTTTTTTCTTCTTCTTCTTCATCTTCTTCTGCTTCTCTATCTTCTTCTTCTCTATCTTTTCTAACTTCTTCTTCATTTTCATCTTCTTCATCTTCATCTTCTCTATCTTCTTCTTCTCTATCTTCTTCTTTTCTATCTTCATCATCGACTTCATCTTCTCTTCTTATTTTCTCTCTTCTTCTCTTCTTCTCTATCTTCTTATCTTCTTCTCTATCTTCATCTTCTTCTTCATCTTCTTCATCTCTATCTTCATCTTCTTCATCTCTATCTTCGTCTTGTGTATCTTCTTCTTTTGCTTCTCCTTCTTCTGCTTCTCTATCTTCTTCTTCTTCTTCTTCTTCTCTATCTTCTTATGTTCTTCTCTATCTTCTTCATTTTCATCTTCTTCATCTTATTCTTCTTCTTCTTCACCTCTATCTTCTCCTCTATCTTCTTCTTCTTCTTATCTTCTTCTTTTCTTCTTCTTCCGCTTCTTCTCTATGTTCTTCATCTTCAGCATCTCCTTCTCTATCTTCTTCTTCTTCTCTATCTTCTTTTTCTCTATCTTCTTCTAAATCTTCTCTATCCCCTTCTTCTCTGTCTTCTTCTCCTTCTTCTCTATCTTCTTCCAGTTCTCTATCTTCTTCTTCTTCTTCTTCTTATCTTCTTCTTCTTCTTCCGCTTATCTTCTTCTTCTACTTTTTCTTCTTTAACAGCTTCTTCTTCTTCTTCTTCTTCTTCTTCTTCTTCTTCTTCTTTATCTTCTTCTTCTTCTTCTTCTTCTGTATCTTTTCTAACTTCTTCATTTTCATCTTCTTCGTCTTCATCTTCTCTATCTTCTTCGTCTCTATCTTCTTTTCTATCTTCATCATCAACTTCGTCTTCTTCTCTTCTTATTTTCTATCTTCTTCTTCTTCTCTTCTCTATCTTCTTATCTTCTTCTCTATCTTCTTCATTTTCATCTTCTTCATCTCTATCTTCTTCATCTCTATCTTCTTCTTCTTCTTCTCCATCTTCTTCTTCTTCTTCTGCTTCTCCATCTTCTTCTTCTTCTTCTCTAACTTCTTCTTCTTCTTCTTCTTCTCTAACTTCTTCTTCTTCTTCTTCTTCTTCTTCTTCTTCTTCTTCTCTAACTTCTTCTTCTTCTCTAACTTCTTCTTCTTCTTCTCTAACTTCTTCTTCTCTAACTTCTTCTCTAACTTCTTCTCTAACTTCTTCTCTAACTTCTTCTTCTTCTTCTTCTTCTTCTCTAACTTCTCTAACTTCTTCTTCTTCTTCTCTAACTTCTTCTCTAACTTCTTCTTCTTCTTCTTCTTCTCCAACTTCTTCTTCTTCTTCTCTAACTTCTTCTTCTTCTTCTTCTCTAACTTCTTCTTCTTCTTCTCTAACTTCTTCTCTAACTTCTTCTTCTTCTTCTCTAACTTCTTCTTCTTCTTCTTCTCTAACTTCTTCTTCTTCTTCTTCTTCTTTTTCTCTAACTTCTTCTTCTTCTTCTCTAACTTCTTCTTCTTCTTCTTTTTCTCTAACTTCTTCTACTTCTCTAACTTCTTCTTCTTCTTCTTCTTCTCTAACTTCTTCTTCTTCTCTAACTTCTTCTTCTTCTTCTTCTTTTTCTCTAACTTCTTCTTCTTCTTCTCTAACTTCTTCTTCTTCTTTTTCTCTAACTTCTTCTTCTTCTCTAACTTCTTCTTCTTCTTCTTCTTCTCTAACTTCTTCTTCTTCTTCTCTAACTTCTTCTTCTACTTCTTCTTCTCTAACTTCTTCTTCTTCTTCTTCTTCTCTAACTTCTTCTTCTTCTTCTCTAACTTCTTCTTCTTCTTCTTCTTCTTCTTCTCTAACTTCTTCTTCTCTAACTTCTTCTTCTTCTTCTTCTTCTTCTCTAACTTCTTCTTCTCTAACTTCTTCTTCTTCGTCTTGTCTATCTTCTACTACTTCTGCTTCTTCTTCTCTAATTTCTTCTTCTTCGTCTTGTCTATCTTCTACTACTTCTTCTTCTGCTTCTTCTTCTCTAATTTCTTCTTCTTCGTCTTGTCTATCTTCTTCTTCTTCTTCTTCTTCCGCTTCTTCTTCTTCATATTCTTCATCTTCTACTTCTTCTCTATCTCTTCTTCTTCATCATTTTCTTCATTATCTTCTTCTAAATCTTCTGTCTTCTTCTTCATTATCTTCTTCTACTTCTCCTCTATCTTCTTCCACTTCTCTATCTTCTCCTTCTTCTTCTTCTTCTTCCGCTTCTCTATCTTCTTCTTCTTCTTTTTCATCTTCTTCTTCTTCATCATCTTCTTCATATTCTTCATCTCTAACTTCTTCTTATCTTCTTCTTCTTCTTCTTCTTCTTCTTTTTCTTCATCTTCTTCTTCATCTTCTTCTCTATCTTATTCTTCTCTATCTTCTTCTCTATCTTCTTCTTCTTCTCTATCTTTTTCACCTCCTTCTTCTCTATCTTTTTCTTCTTCTTCTCTGTCTTCTTTATCTTCTCTGTCTTCTCTATCTTCTTCTTCTCTATCTTCTTCTTCTTCTCTATCTTCTTCTTCTCTATCTTGTTCTTCTTCTCCTTCTACTTCTTCTTCTCCTTCTTCTTCTCCTTCTTCTTCCTCTTCTTCTTCTTCCTTTTCTTCTTCTTCTTCTTCTTCTTCTTCTTCTTCTTCTTCTTCTTCTTCTTCTTCTTCTTCTTCTTCTTCTTCTTCCTCCTCTTCTTCTTCTTCTTCTTCTTCCTCCTCTTCTTCTTCTTCTTCTTCTTCTTCTTCTTCTTCTTCTTCATCTTTCTTCTACTTGGCTTCTTCTTCTCTTACCTTTCTGCTTCTTCTTCTTCTTCCTCTTCTTTTTTTTTTCTTCTGCTGCTTCTTCTTCTGTTGCCTCTTATTCTGCTTCTGCTGCTGCCTATTATTCTGCTGCTTCTGCTGCTGTTGCTTCTGCTTTCTCTGCTTCTTCTGCTGCTTCTGCTTCTGCTTCTTCTGCTGCTTATTCTGGTTCTTCTACTTCTTCTTCTGCTATTTCTGCTTCTTCTGCTTCTGCTTATTCTTTTGCTTCTTCTTCTTTTGCTGCTTCTTCTTCTTCTGCTTAGGTTTCTGCTGCTCCTGCTTCCTGTGCTACTTCTGCTTCATCTGCTTCTATTTCCGCTGCTGCTTCATTTCCGCTGCTTCTTCTTTTTCTTCTGCTTCTGCTTGTGTATTTCCTTCTGCTTCTACTACTTCTGCTTCTTCTGCTTCTTTTTCTACTTTTTCTGGTTCTCTTTTTTCTTCTTTTGCTTCTGCTTCTTCTGCTTCAGACTCAGATTCTTAGCTTCTGCTTCTTCTTCTTCTTCTTCTGTTTCTTTTGCTTCTGATTCTTCGGTTTCTGATTCTTCTACTACTTCTTTTCTTCTACTTCCGCTTCTCTTTCTTTTTCTTCTGCTTCTATTTTTTCCTTCTGCTTCTGCTTCTTCTGCTTCTGCTCTTTTTGTGCTTCACCTTCTCCTTCTGTTTCTTCTGCTTCTTCTTCTGTTTCTGCTTCTTCTGCTTCTGCTTCTTCGGTTTCTGATTCTTCTGCTGCTTATTTTGTTTTTTCTTCTTCTTCTTCTGCTATTTCTGCTGCTTCTTTTTCTGCTTCCATCTTCTGCTTCCGCTTGTGTTTTGCCTTCTGCTTCTACTGCTTCTACTTCTTCTGCTTCTTCCTCTGCCTTTTCTGATTCTCCTTCTTCTGCTTCTGCTGCTTCTGCTTCTGCATCTTCTGCTGCTGCTTCTGCTTCTCCTTCTGCTTCTCATTTTGCTTCTTTTTCTTCTGGTCCTACTTCTTCTTCTTCTTGTTATTCTTCTTATTCTTCTTGTTCTGTTTCTTCTTTCCTTTTTCTTCTGCTTCTTCTGTTTCTGCTTCTTCTTTTCTGCTTTTTCTTTCTATGCTTCTTCTTCCATTTCTGTTTCCACCTCGGTTTCTGCTGCTTCTACTACTTCTGCTTCTTCTGCTGATGCTTCTTCTGCTTCTGCTTCGCCTTCTACTTCTGCTTTTACTTCTGCTGCTTCTGATTCTTGTTCTTCTTCTGCTTCTTTTTCTTCTGATTCTGATTCTGTTTCTTCTGCTACTTCTGCTTCTTCTTCTGCTACTTCTTGTGAGTCTTCTTCTCCTTCTACTTATTCCACTTCTGGCTCTGCTTTTTCTTCTTCTTCTTCTTCTTCTTCTTCTGCTCCTTCTTTCTTCTACTTCTGCTTCTTCTTCTTCCGATTCTGATTCTGTTTCTTCTGCTACTTCTGCTTCTTCTTCTTGTTCTTCTTCTGCTGCTTCTTCTTCTGCTGCTTCTTCTGTTTTTTCTGCTACTTCTGCTGCTTCTTCTTTTGCTTCCCCTTATGTTTCTTCTTCTACTACTGCTTCTGCTATTTCTGCTATTAATTCTTCTTGTGCTTCTGCTTCTTCTGCTTCTGCTTCAGATTCTTTGTTTCTGCTTCTTGTTCTGCTTCTTATTATTTCTTTTGCTTCTGCTTCTTCTGCTTCTGATTCTTCTACTATGTCTTCTCTTCTACTTCTGCTTCTGCTTCTCTTTTCGCTTATACTTCTGCTTCTTCTGCTTCTCCTGCTTGATTTGTTCTGCTTCTTCTCAGTTTCTTCTTCTGCTTCTTAGACTACTTCTGCTTCTTCTGCTTCTGCTCTTTCTCCTTTTTATGCTTCAGCTTCTTCTGCTTCTGCTTCATCTGCTTCTTCTTCCGCTTCTAGTTCTGCTTCTTCTGCTTCTTCTGCTGCTTCTGCTGCTTCTTTTGCTTCTGCTTCTTCTGCTGCTTATTCTGGTTTTTTTCCTGCTTCTTCTGCTATTTCTGCTATTCTGCTTCATCTTATTCTTTTACTTCTTCTTTTGCTGTTTCTTCTTCTTCTGCTTCAGTTTCTGCTGCTCCTGCTTCCTCTGCTTCTTTTGCTTTGTCTGCTTCTACTTCTGATTCTTCTTCTTTTTCTTCTTCTTCTTCCTCTTTCCTATTGCTTCTACTGTATCTGCTTGTGTTTTTCCTTCTGCTTCTACTAATTCTGTTTCTTCTGCTTCTTCCTCTGCTTTTTCTGGTTCTCCTTCTTTTTCTTCTGCTTCTTCTGCTTCTGTTTCTTCTGCTTCTTCTTCTGCTTCTTAAGGTTCTCGTTCTCCTTCTCCTTCTGCTTCTGTGTCGCCTTCTACTTCTGCTTCTTCTGCTTCTTCTCCTTCTGCTTCTTTTCCTCCTGGTTTTTCTGCTTTTGCTTCTGCTTCTTTTTCTGTTTCTTACACTTTTCTTCTTGTTCTGCTCCTTCCACTTCTTCTGCTTTTTCTTCTGCTTATTCTGCTTCTTGTCCCACTTTTGCTTCTGCTATTTTACCTTTTTCTTCTTCTTCTTCTGCTTCTTCTTCTGGTTTTTCTGCTTCTGTTTCTCCTTCTGATTATTCTTCTTCTTCTCCTTCTCCTTCTACTTCTTCTGCTTCTTCATCTTCTGCTTCTGCTGCTTCTTCATCTTCTTCTGCTTCCTATTCTTCTGCTTCTTCTGTATCTTGTCCTTCTAATACTTCTAATACTACTTCTGCTTCTGCTTCTTCTGCTTCTTCTACTACTTCTGCTTCTTTTCTTCTCCTTCTGCATTTTCTTCTGCTGCTGCTTCTTTTTCGGCTTCTGCTTCTTGAGCTTCTGCTTCTTCTGCTTCCCCTTCTTCTGCTTTTTCTTCTGCTCCTTCTCCCTTTTTTCTTCTTCTGCTCTTTCTACTACTTCTGCTTCTTCTTCTTCTGCTTCTTCTGCTTCTTCTGCTTCTGCTTCTTCTGCTTCTGATTCTTCTGCTTCTCCTTTTTCTGTTTCAGCTTCTTCTCCCTTTTTTCTTCTGCTGCTCCTTCTACTACTTCTGCTTCTGCTTCTTTTGCTTCTGATTCTTTTGCTTCTGCTTCTTCTGCTTCTTTTTCTTCTGATGCTTCTGCTTCTTGGTTTCTTCTACTTCGACTTGTGCTTCTTCTGCTGATGCTTCTGATGCTTCTGTTTCTGGTTCTGCTTCCGCTCCTGCTTTTTATTATACTTCTGCTTCTGCTTCTGGTTTTCCTTCTCCTTCTGCTTCTTCTGCTTCTTCCTGTTCTTCTGATTCAGCTTCTTCTACTTCTTCTGCTTCTTCTCCTTCTATTTCTTCTGCTTCTGCTTCTTCTGCTGCTTCTTAAGCTTCTCATTCTGCTTCTTATTCTGCTTCTGCTTCTTTTTCTTATGGTTCTCCTTCTTCAGCTTCTTCTGCATCTGATACTTCTGCTGCTGCTTCTTCTGTTCTACTTTTGCTTCTGTTTCTTTTTCTTCTACCTCTGCTTCTGTTTTTCCTTCTACTTCTACTTCTGCTTCTGATCCTGCTTCATCTGCTTGTCATTCTTCTGCTGCTTCTTCATGTGCTTCTGCTTTTGCTTCTTCTGATTCTTCTTCTGCTTCTTCTACTGTTTCTTCAACTTCTTTTGTGTCTTCTTTTTCTTCTTCTGCTACTTCTTCTGCTGCTTCTTCTGCTTCTTCCGCTTCTTCTTCTGCTTCTGCTTCTTCTGCTGCTTCTTCTGCTTCTGCTTCTTCTTCTGCTTCTTCCTCTTCTGCTTTTTCTTCTGCTTCTTCCTCTTCTGCTGCTTCTTCTTCTGCTTCTTCTGCTCCTGCTTCTGCTTTTGCTTGTGTTTTTCCTTCTGCTTCTGCTTGTGTTTTTCCTTCTGCTTCTGCTTGTGTTTTTCCTTCTGCTTCTGCTACTTCTGCTTGTGTTTTTCCTTCTGCTTCTACTACTTCTGCTTGTGTTTTTCCTTCTGCTTCTACTACTTCTGCTTCTTCTGGTTCTCCTTCTCCTGCTTCTTTTTCTTCTGCTTCTTCTGATTCTGATTTTTCTGCTTCTTCTGCTTCTTCTGATTCTGATTTTTCTGCTGCTTCTGCTTCTTCTGATTCTGATTTTTCTGCTGCTTCTGCTTCTTCGTCGTCTTCTTCTGCTTCTTCTTCTGCATCTTCGTCTTCTTCTTCTGCTTCTTCTGCTTCTGTTTTTTTCTGCTTCTGCTTCTTATGCTTCTGCTTCTTGTTCTGCTTCTTAAGCTGCTCATTCTCTTTCTATTTCTGCTTCTGCTGCTTCTGCTGCTTCTGGATCCTCTTCTGCTTTTTCTAATTCTTCTGCTTCATCTTCTGCCTCTTCTTCTGCTTTTCCTGCTTCTTCTGCTTCTGTTTTTTCTACTCATTTTTCTTCTGCTTCTTCTTTTCCTACTATGCTGCTACTGCTTCATCTGCTTCTGATTCTTCTTCATCTGCTTCTGCTTTTGCTTCTTCTGATACTTCTTCCTCTTCTGCTGCTTTTTTACTGTTTCTTCTATGTATACTTCTTCGGATTCTTCTGCTTTTTCTTCTGCTGCTGCTTTTTCTTCTTCATTTGCTTCTACTTCTGCTTATTCTTCAGCTTCTTTTTCTGCTTCTGCTGCTGCTGCTGCTTTTTCTTCCATTTCTTTTTCTTCTGCTTCTTCTTTTTTTCTTTTGCTTCTTCTCCTTCTTCTTCTGCTTCTTCTTCTTCAGCTTCTTCTACTGCTTCTTCTTCTGCTTCTTTTTCTGCTTGTTCTTCTTCTACTGCTTTTTGTTCCATTCCTTTTTCTTCTGCTTCTTTTTTTTCTACTTTTTCTTCTTCTTCTTCTTCTTCTTCTTCTTCTTCTTCTTCTTCTTCTTCTTCTTCTTCTTCTTCTTCTTCTTCTTCTTCTTCTGCTTCTTCTTCTGCTGCTTCTTCTACTGCTTCTTCTTCTGCTTCTTTTTCTGCTTGTTCTTCTTCTACTGCTTTTTCTTCCATTTCTTTTTCTTCTGCTTCTTTTTTTTCTACTTTTTCTTCTGCTTCTTCTTCTTCTTCTTCTTCTGCTGCTTCTTCTGCTGCTTCTTCTACTGCTTCTTCTTCTGCTTCTTCTGCTTCTTCTTCTACTGCTTCTTCTTCTGCTTCTTCTTCTTCTGCTTCTTCTGCTTTTTTTTCCTCTGCTTCTTCTTCTTCTGCACCTTGTGCTTCTTCCTCTGCTTCTTCTTGTTCTTCTGCCTTTTCTGCTTCTGCTCCTTTTTCTGCTTTTTGTTCTGCTTCTTCTTTTTCTGCTTCCACTGCTTCTGCTTCTGCGTCTTCTACTCCTTCTTCTTCTGGTTCTTCTGGGCTTCTTCTTCTACTTCTTCTTCTGGCTGACTTTTGCATCTTCTTCTGCATCTTCTTCTTCTTTCTTTTGCATCTGCTTAGCAACAAATTGATAAAAATAACATAAAAATCACATGAAATTGCACATAACAACATAACATAATATAAAGTAAAATAAATAAAAAAATTAAATAAAATAAAAGAAAGTATAATAACATAAAGCAATATAAAATAAATTAGAAAAGAAAGAATTTAATATAAAATTTATTTTGCAATAATACAGTATAATAAAAAAATCATAAAATAAGAGAAAAACGCATTAAAAAAGAGAGAAAAAAAGAAAAGAGAAGAAAAGAAAAGAGAAGGAAAGAGGAAAGAAGAAAAGAGAAGAAAAAAGATGAAAGAAAATACAAAATGAAAAGAAAGGAAAAGAAAAAAGACAGAAAAGAAAAGAAAAGATGAGGAAAAGAAAGGAAAAAGAAAAGAAAAGAGAAGAAAAAAGAAAATAAAAGAAAAGGAAAGTAAATGAAAGAAAAAAGAAAAGGAAATGAAAGAAAAGGCAAGGCAAGGCAAGGCAAGGGAATGAAAATAAAAGAAAAAAAGAAAAGAGAAAAGAAAAGAAAACAAAGACATATGAAAAGAAATCCTGCTTCAACCCATAACCTTTGTGATTTGTGTGCTTGAAATTTCTTTTTAGAGCTGAAGAACCCCTGGCATTACAGGCTCAGCCTGTCGACTGATCCCAGATGTCAGAGGTGGTCTGCCATGGTATGTTCCCTAACATCCCTCCCCTCTCAAGCCTTTTGACGCTAATTTTTACGTTACAGGTGGAGCTTGAGTGACTCTAGTCATACATATCTTTGTTGGAATTGGTGTCAAAGTTTCTCGCTTTGCTTGTAAAGGTATAGACCAAGAAAAATTCAGAGCGCAAGCTCAGCGAAGGGTGGTCACACCTTGGAGGCGGGTAGCTTTTGGGATGGAGGTGTGTTTTGCTGTTATGATGAGATTATAATGAGCAAAGTTCACCCAAGGATAGTATTTTGTCAGAAAAGTGAGAGTCTGGGGGCCCATTCCCAGGCATATTTATCAGATTCAAAAATGCTTCACTGCACAGCATTACACACACTAAATAGGTTCTTGTATCTTTGTACAGTAGCATTGTCTTTGACCAGGTACGCGTATCCTGGTTACCAGGGTGGGTCTCCATCTCTGTGTCCCATAGTACCTTCCAGTTCCCGTCTTATCACAGAGCCTGGCCGGAGTGTCTCCACGCCGCTCCACCCTCCGTACAGTTTCTCTCAGAGTCGGCACACCATGTTCCCCAGGTGTTGCCAACATCTAAGGTTGCCTAGGGAACTTCTGTGAGATGGAAGCCTTCCATAACCTCCATGCTCCACCCTGAAAGTTTCTTCAATGCTGTACCTTTCCTTAAAATGCGAATATAAATTTAATTTCTAAGTCACCTCCAGCAATAATTCCAGAGACCTGCACTGCAGAGAGCACTCTCCTCGATGGAGCAGGAGACCTTACCTACATTGGTAAGGAATGGTGAGGAAATGCTGCATGCTGTATTGGGTTTGCGTGGCAGTGCTTTGGTAGCAGGGGGGGCTACAGGGGTGGCTTCTGTGAGAAGCTGCTAGAAGCTTCTCCTATGTCTGATAGAGCCAATGCCAGCTGGCTTCAAGACGGATCTGCCACTGGCTAAGGCTGAGCTAATCAGCAACAGTGGTAGCGCCTCTGTGATAACATATTTAAGAAGGGGGAAAAAAAACCGGGAAGCGGCAGCCAGAGAAGAGAGGAGTGAGAATATGTGAGAGAAACAACTCTGCAGACACCAAGGTCAGTGAAGAAGGAGGGGGAGGAGAGGCTCCAGGTGCCGGAGCAGAGATTCCCCTGCAGCCCGTGGTGAAGACCATGGTGAAGCAGGTTGTCCCCCTGCAGCCCATGGAGGTCCACGGTGGAGCAGATATCCACCTGCATCCCGTGGAGGACCCCACGCTGGAGCAGGTGGATGCCTGAAGGAGGCTGTGATCCTGTGGGAAGCCCATGCTGGAGCAGGCTCCTGGCAGGACCTGTGGAGCTGTGGAGAGAGGAGCCCACGCTGGAGCAGGTTTGCTGGCAGGACTTGCGATCCTGCGGGGGACCCACGCTGGAGCAGTCTGTTCCTGAAGGACTGCGCCCCGTGGAACGGACCCATGCTGGAGCAGTTCGTGAAGAACTGCAGCCCGTGGGAAGAACCCACGTTGGAGAAGTTCGTGGAGAACTGTCTCCTGTGGGAGGGACCCCACGCTGGAGCAGGGGAAGAGTGTGAGGAGGAAGGAGCGGCAGAAACAACGTGTGATGAACTGACCGCAACCCCCATTCCCCGTCCCCCTGTGCCGCTCGGGGAGGGAAGAGGTTCGGGAGTGAAGTTGAGCCCGGGAAGAAGGGAGGGGTGGGGGGAAGGTTTTGTTTTTTTTTTTAAGATTTGGTTTTACTTCTCATTATCCTACTCTGATTTTGATTGGTAATAAATTAAACTAATTTCCCCAAGTTAAGTCTGTTTTGCCCATGATGGTAATTGGTGAGTGATCTCCCTATGTCCTTATCTCGACCTACGAGCCTTTTCCTCATATTTTCTCTCTCCTGTCCAGCTGAGGAAGGGGAGTGAGTGAGCAGCTGTGTGGTGATTAGTCCGGCTGGGCTTAAACCACGACACATGCTCTCTACGTCTCTGCAGAGTTCATGCGGAGGGAACCAAAAGCCTTTCTTTCAGCTCGGGCATCCCCACACCCAAAGGCATGTCTATGGTGCAAAAGCCCTTCTTTACCTAGTCTGGACACGCAGATGAATTGAGAGGGATGCCCAGCAGCTCTGCCCAGTGCGTGGCCACCAAGGGCAGGGACGGCCCGCTGGGCCTCCAGGGCACGGGGACTGCCTCGGGGCCAGCACCGAGGAAGGGTGCTGGGCGGAGGGCGGGCGGGCGGAGGGCGGGGCTGTGCATGGCGGGCCTCGTCGCCCCCACGTCACAGGGCCACCGCCCGGCAACGGCGCAATCACAATGCCCTGGGACAGGATAAAAGGGAGCATCGTCCCCTGTCCCGCTGCCAGAGGGCAGCCCGAAGACATCCGAGAGGAAGCCCATGAGGAGACGGTGGAATTACTTGGAGAGGGGGCTGAGGGAGGAAGAGCGGAGGAGGTGGGACGAGGCTGCTGGAGGTTCCCCACTGCCAGGCCAGCTCCCGACAGGGCCCCCTTCAGAGCCCGTCTGATGGATGAAAATCCTGCCTCAGCCTTCAGGGATCAGACAGCAGCTGCTCAGGAGATGAGAAGAAGCACCGAGGCCTGGAGGTGCCCAAGGCTCTCAGGCCTCTTCAGCTGGATAAGCGGTGGCAAGACCAAGGGAATGCCTTCTTGAGGAGCCCTGCAGAGCTCGCCGTCCTCACCCTCTGCGGAGCCAGTGGCAGCAGCCGTAAGAAATGGGATGCAGAGATGTTGACGGGGTCCCAGCGCTTTGGAGCACCCACTGGTGCCCTGCCAGGCGCGGGAAGGATTTTGCCCGCAGGGTCGATCAGGCCGGGGGCCTTTGGCCACTCTAGGAAGCCCCTGAGGTGGCTCCAGGGTAAGGGAGAATAGGGCTGGGGCATCTCCTGGGAGGCGTGAGCAGCCTGTGGGAGGAGGAGGCAGGTCTTGCTCACATGCTCAGGGACTAGCCGATCGCCAGCGCTGGGGTCAGGAAGGAATTTTCCCCCGGGGCAGATTGGCACCGGTCCCCGGGGGTTTTTTGCCTTCCTCTGCAGCATTGAGCATGGCCGCTTGTCAGGGCTCCTCAGGTCCCTTTTGGCTGGGTCACTGCCTGCTGCTCATGCACCACGAAGACGGCCTCTCGTGCCCTGCAGCTGGGGGGAGGAAGGCTTTTTTTCCCCCACGGTGGGCTAGCGAGTGTTCCCGGGGGTTTTTTGCCTTCCTCTGCAGCGCGGAGCCCAGCCACCTGCCAGGGTTCCTTTGGCCATTGTGGCTAGGTGCCTGCTGCTCCTGCTCCACGAAGGTGGCCCTCGTGCCCCGCATGCGGGGGGAGGAATCTCTCTAGACTCCCAGGGCGGGCCCCAGGGTGGCCCCCAGGGCTTGCTTCTCCTCCTCTGTAGCATTGAGCACAGCCCCTTGGCAGAGCTCCTCCGGGCCCTTTCGCCTCGCTTCTTGCCTGCTGCTCTTGCACCTCCGAGGCGCCACTCCTGCCCTGGCTTGCTCGAGCGCTCTTGCCCGGTGCCACTTTGGAGCGGGAGCGAGCTCTGCTCTTCCCTCGGCTCCATTTCCCCAGGGGCTCTTGCCTGCGCTTGGAAGGGCTCCAGGCTCGCTGCACCATCTGGAGCTGCCACTTTTCAGCTGTCCCGGCGTGCAGGACAAGCGGGCCCGAGAGCGCTCTTCATGCGTCACTGGCCAAGAAGCGCAGCGGAGCAGGTTTGGGAAGGCAGAAAGTGTGCTTGTCATCGATACGTGTCATACTTTGGAAAATACCCCACGGTACCACACACCTCTTCTTCTGCTTGTCCTTTTGTGTGTGGTCGGGACCGATGCTCATAGTTCAAGTTGTCGCTCTTCAGGAACCAGGGACTGCTTGGCCTGTATTCCTGCTGCGACTTTCCGTGGCTCTGTGGCATTCCTTTGCCAGACAGCAAGGGCTGGTTTTTTCAAGCTACACTGAAGAATGCATCTGCTTGCTCCTGGCTACACACGCGCACTGTGTTAGCGCTAGTGAGCATTGGCTCTGCAAGGGATTCAGAAAAACAACATAAAATCACATAAAACCACATAATAAGCCTTAAAATAACAAACCATAAAATAACATGTCATAAAATAAAACAAAGCAAAGTAAACCCAAACAAAGTAAAGGAAAAAAAACCTAAACTAAACTGAAATAAAAGAAAAATAATTAATATAAAATACATACAGTAAAATAAAAAATTATAATAAAACAACATAGTAAAATATAATAAAATATCATAAAATAAGAGGAAAAAATGTGAAGAAAAAGAAAAGAAGAGAAAAGAAGATGAAATGAGTAAATGAAATTAAATGAGATTAAATTAAATAATGAAATGAAATGAAATGAAAGAATAAATTGGAATAATGAAATGAGAAAATGAAAAATAAGGTGAAAGAATGAATCAAATGAATAAATGAAATGAAAGAATGACAAATTTAAATTAAAGAGAGAAATGAAATTTAAGAATGAAATGAAATGAAAAAAGTGAACTCATTAAATGAAGGAATGAAAGGAAATATAATAGTGAAATAATGAAAAAAGGAAATTACTAAAAAAATTAAATGAAAGAATGAAAATAAATGAAAGAGAAAATATATGTAAAATTGAAAAATGAAATGAAGAAATATAATTAAATGTAAGAAAATTTCATTTCATTTTGCCATTTCATTTCTTTTCATATTTTCATTTCATGATTTCGTGTCATGATTTCATTTAATTTCATAATTTTATGTCATTTCATTTCATTTCATTCTTTTATTTGATTTTTTGTTAGTTTTGTTTCATCCTTAAATGCAATGTTTTTCTTTTCATTCTTTCATTGTTTCATTTTGTCATTTCATTTCATTCTTCCATTCATACTTTTGTTTCATTTTTGCATTATTTCATTCTTTCATTCTGTCAATATTTCATATCATTACTCCTTTTCACTCTTTAATTTGTTCATATCATTTTTTCTTTTCATTTCTTCATTCTTTCTTTCATTTTTTTATGTCTTCATTTCATCATTTCATGAAATGAATCAAAAACACATGAAATGAAGCAACAAAATCAAATGAAAGAATGAAATGAAAAATAACATAAAAAAGGAAATAAAATAAATTTAAATTGAATTAAATTAAAGAAGGAAATAAAAGAATGGACTGAGATGAAAGGAGGAGTTGGAAAATGAAAGGAAGGAAATTAAAAACAACATGAAAGAATGAAACAAAAGAACGAAATGGAAGAAAATAAATGAAATAATGAAATTACATGGAAGAATGAAATTAAAAATGGATTAAATGAAATGAAATGAGATGACATTCAGTTAAATGAAACAAAATGAAAGGACAAAATAGTGACACACAAAAATGCACTAATGACAAAACGAAAGAATGAATGACTGACAAAACCAAATGGTGAAATAGAATAATAAAATAATGAAACAATGGAATAATGACATAATGTAACGATGTAACGCTATAATGAAATAATGAAATGAAATCATGATACAATGAAATACAATACTTTAATTTCATTATAATGAATTCTTTCTTTTAATTTAATTTAATTCAATTAACTTCATTCCATTCCATTCCATTTTGCCATTTCAGGATTTCACGTAATGTTTTCACTTCATGATTTCAGCTCATTTCATCATTTCATTTCATTTCATTTCATTTTTTCATTTCATGTGATTTCATGTCATTTCTTTTCATTCTTTCATTTCATTTCATTCTTTAATTTAATGTTTAATTTAATTCGTTCCTTTCATTGCATTTTTCCGTTTAAATTCTTGTAATTCTTTGATATTGTTTTATGTCACTTCATTCCATTCTTTCATTTAATTTCATTTTACATTTCAATCTTTCATCTCATTTAATTGTTTCATTTTTCATGTCTCCATTTCATTGCATTATCTCATTTTAAATTTCATTTTATTATTTCATTTTTTAATTTCATTCTTTCATTTCTTAAATTAATTTCATGTCATTTCATTTAAGAATTTCATTTAATTTCAATTAAATATATAATTTTGTTTAATTTAATGTTATTTCATTTCATTCTTTCATTTTGCTTTGTCTAATTTCTTTTGATTTCACTTAATTTCATTTCTTTTCATTTCATATTTTAATTTCATGATTTAATTTCATATTTTCATTTCATGTCTTCATTTCATTATTTCATGTTATTGTTTAATTTAATTTCTTTTCACTCATTCATTTTATCCTTTAATTTAATTTCGTTTCATTTTGTGATTTCATTTCATTCTTCAATTCACACTTTCATTTCATTTTTTCATTGGTTCATTGTTTCATTTTTTCATTGTTTCATGTCAGTATTTTTTTTATTTTCATTTTTTCATGGCATTATTTTCATTCTTTCATTCCTTCATTTTTTTTTTACTTTATCACTTCAGTATTACCAATGAAATAAAATAAAAAGACATTAAATGAAATGAAAGAATGAAATTAAGAGAATGAAATAAAAAATTACATGAAAGAGTGACATAAAATGAAATGAAATAAAATTAAATGAAAGACAGACATGAAGTGAAATAATGTAATGAAATGAAATGAAATGGAACCTAAGAATGTATTAGTGACATGAAAAAATGAACTACTGGCAAAACAAAAGAATGAACGACTGACAAAACAAAATAATTAAATAGAATAATACAATAATGAAACCATGAAATAATGACATCATATAATGATATAATGAAATAATGAAATAATTAAATGAAATAATGATACAACGAAAGGAAATAATTTTTTTCAATTCATTCTTTCATTTCGTTTCATTTTGCCTTATTTAATTTCATTTCATATTGTCATTTCATGATTTCACTTCATGATTTCATCTCATTGCATTAAATGCAGTGAATGAAATGAAATGAAAAGGCGAATGGAAATGAAATTGAATGGAAAAAATAAACTAAATGATATTACCTTAAATGAAGGGTGAAATTAAATTAAATTAAATTAAATTAAATTAAATTAAATTAAATTAAAGGAGGAAATGAAAACTCAAATGAAAGAATGAAATGAAATTACATGACATGAAATTAAATTATTTTTTAAAATGAAAGGCAATGAATAAAAGGAAAATCTGAAAGGAAAGTGATAAGTGTATTAAGTGGAAGGCTAAAAGGAAAGAATGTAATGAAAGAATGAAATTAAATGAAATCATGACATGAAATGTAAGAATTAAAGTATGAAATCAAATGAAATAAAATGAAACAAAATTAAATGAAATGAAAAATGAAGTTATTAAATAATGAAAAGAAATCGAATGAAATAATGAAAAGAAGTGAAAGGATGAAATGGAATGAACTGAACTGAACTGAAATTAAAGGAAATTAAAGGAAATAATGCAATGAAATTCAATGAAACAATGAGATGAAATGGTGAAATGAAATGAAATAATGAACTGAAAGGAAATAATGCAGTAAGATTAAGTGAACTAAAATGAAATGAAAGAACGAACAGAAATGAAAGAAATTTAAATGACAGAATAAATAACATTAATAAGATTTAAAAAGAAAGTGAAATTAAAGAATTACATAAAATAATGAACTATCATGCAGTAAACGAATCAAGGGAAATATTCTCCTAGAGAAGCTGGCGGCCTGTGGTTTAGACAGGTACACTCTTCGCTGGGTAAAAAACTGGCTGGATGGCCGAGCCCAGAGGGTTGTGGTGAATGGGGTGAAATCCAGCTGGCGGCCGGTCACAAGCGGAGTCCCCCAGGGATCGGTTTTGGGACCGGTCTTGTTTAATATCTTCATTGATGATCTGGATGAGGGGATAGAGTGCTCCCTCAGCAAGTTTGCAGATGACACCAAGTTGGGAGGGAGTGTTGATCTGCTTGAGGGTAGGAAGGCTCTGCAGAGGGATCTGGACAGGCTGGATCGATGGGCTGAGGCCAACCAACTAAAGATTACATGAAAAAATCAAATGAAATTGTATTAAATTAAATTAAGGATGAAATGAAATGAAATTAAATTAAATGAAATGAAAGGAAAGAAGGTAATGAAAGAATGAAATTAAATAAAAAGACATTAAAATAAATGAAAGAATGAAAATGAAATGTGAAATTACTAGAAATTAAATGAATTTAAATGAAATGTAATTAAATTAAGTTAAATTAAACATTGAAATTAAATGAAATGATGTTATGAAATGAAATTATGAAATGAGATGAAATCATAAAGTGGAATCATGAAATGACAATATGAAATGAAATGAAATGAAATGAAATGAAATGAAATGAAATGGAATTAAATGAAATGAAAGAATGAATTGAAATGAAAATATTTTATTTCTTTATAGCATTATTTAATTGAGTTATTTAATTATTTCATTATATCTTTACAGTATGTCTTTATTTCATTGCTTCCTTATTTTATTATTCTTTTCATTATTTCTTTTTGTTAGTAGTTCATTTTCTCATGTCACTATTTCATTCTTAAGTTTCATTTCATTTCATGCCATGTCATTCCTTCATTTAATTTTTCATTTCTTTCATTCATTTGGTTTCTTTCATTTTTTCTTTCACTCTCTCTTTTCATTTTCCATTTTCTTTCATTTTTCATCTCCTTCTTTCATTTCCTTTCTTTTCATTGAATTTCATTTTAATCTTTCATGTAATTTGTCGTTTCATTCTTTAACCAGGGGTTTTACGGCATCATAGGGGAAGACAGGGAGTCGGACATGCGCTACCTCTTCGGCGATTTAGACCGTGCAAGAGAAAAGCACCTTAGAGATGACCAGGAGGTGGCCCTGAGGCCCCTTATAAAGACAGAAATAAATGTCGGGGTGTGGAATTTGGATAAGGAGGTGGGATTCCTGTGCACAAAGAACCATTAAGACTGACCTTGGCATCTCTTGGCATCTCTTGTGCGACCCGGGGGAGTGGAGACTCGCCTGCAGATAAGGAGGGGGCCCCGTGGAGGCAGGACAGCTCTGCTTGTGGTGGGCAAAGACAGCGAGATAACAGGAACCTGAATGGGTCTTTGTTTCTTCCAAAGGCTTCGTGTCCCATCACTGACCTTTGCCTCATTACCGGTGAAATGCATATTCCAACTCACACCCTGCATATGCTAATGAAGACTACAGAGATCATGCTAAACATGTATGACTATAGCACTCGTCTCTCCACCCAAATCATGCTACATGTCACATATGGGGGGGACCTCGTAGTTTTTGGGGATGAAAGACAGAGAAAATGATTGTTAAAGTGGGAGAGAAGAACCTCGACACCTGACGGAGCAGTTGACGGGCTGCGTTCTCTTCCCCCACCCCAGGCAGGGACACCTCTCTGGGTACGCGCTGCGCCTCCCACCCTCTGGGTGAAAGTTATCCCCGGGTTCGTGTATTACTGTCAAGTTTGCTAGCAAGGTGAACCTTAATTAGTAGCACTATTGCAGTTAGTGACTTTATCAACAGCAATCTCGAATCTGGTTCTGTCGCTTTCAATAAAATAACTGATTTCGATTTTTGTGCACCTGCTCAGTGCAAGTCCTTTCTCTGGGGCTCTGATAAACGAATCAGTGAAAGTCCCGGGACTCTGACAGACAAATTTTGAAACCACATTCCTTTTAACGCAACAGGAGGCTGATGAGGAACCGGAAATAACAACCCACACCGTTCCTTATTCCCCCACCGATATAGCAAAAATTCAGGAGAAATACTCAAGAGAATCAGGAGAAACAGAGACAGAATATGTGTGGAGAGTCTCGCTTATGGATGGGGATACTATAATGTTGTCCGAGGAGGTGCCCAGGAGTCACTCAATTATGGACAGAGAATGGGGTTTATGAACACAGGAGGGACTAAGGCTCAGGCAAACCTCCGAAGGATAGCGGGACAAGGGGAACGGAAACAGCAGCATGCCACAGGCCCCTGTTCCCAAACCCATCAAAGAAGGATGCCGAACACTCGGTCGGGATCGTAGGAGATACGCTCTGTGGGCCGAAGGCATTGCAAAAGGGATTCCGAGGGAGGTCATGGACAAATTTCCCACGCCTAACCTGGAGGCATTAATCAGGACATGGAAAGGACTCCAGGAAAGCCAATGGCTCCCTCCTATCCTGAGAAAGGCCGGAGCCAAACGCCCTCTCCAACCCACCGCATAGGGACTTGATTGATTTAAGGGGCCCTGGTTTGGGAAGCTCCCCTTAACCTGTATGCCTGCACAGCCACCGATGCCCATAGAGGGGAGCATAAAATTGACACTCGGTGCATTATCCCTTCCTTTTAAAACCGGTCCTCGTTGGACTGGGGTTTCTGGGTTTTCTGTTCTCTTTTAGGAGGAAATATCACAGGTGGTTAGAGAAGACCTACAGTCAAGCCTATAATGAACAGTGATTGTGAGCATTTGCAGCCGGCGTAGATCGACAGGCTAGTAACTGCACAAACCATAGCTGCTGGCTCGCTGATCTTTGCGGAATGTGTCTATTGGCACCACAAACATTGGTTTGGGGGGATCCTTTTCCTCTCCCTTACTGCCACAAGCGGCTGGGGAGACGAGGCCCCAAACCTTGCCTGGGAAATGATAAAGGGCTTTATGAGAATATGGGGGCAACCGGATCAAGGAGGATATATTACTTTACCCCGAGCAGCTGAAGAGGGGCTGAGATTTTTCATGATGCCGGTGAATTTGAGGTTTATTTTGAACACGACTAATGCCACCTCTCTTACATTTTTGGCAAAGAAGTGGACAACTGTAAACCCTGATAGCCAGGTACGATGGAAGGGTAAGCCACTGATGGGAGGTGACATCTGTGAAACATGGAAGGAGCCTCCTCATTTGTCTAGGAATGCCACGTTAATGAATCTGCGCTGTAATGTTACCAGGCCTTTGTTTAATGTAACGGACCTGTCTCCAATAGAAGGATCAAACCCTTTGTTACGATGTGGCAATTTGTCTAGCGGTAATATTAATTTTGAAAACAGTAATTGTCAGTATCCATGTAGACCTTATCTGTGGGATCCGATGCTCCATCCTCTCCGGAAGCCTGATCCCTTTGAAGCCAACTATACCACAAAGTGGGAACCAAGTTGCCGCATCCAACTCCCCAAGAGAACATAAAGGTCTCCAAAAGACGGAACTAATCTGATCTGGGCCTGGTCTGGATCTACTACAACGCAACCGCCCCAAGACCCTCAATTCAAACCACCCATTGGGGGCCACCCAGTCCTCTTTTTAACTGTACCAAGGTGATGACATGTGACACTGGACCTGGAGATCCTCCTGAAACATGGTTGATTAGTAGGCTCAGGACCCTGATCAGAGATACGTGCACCTGTTGGGGATATGCATCAAAAGGGTGGCAAAATCAAGATTCACCTTGTAACACCACCAATACCTCCTACATTCCCTCAGGTGGCATGCCACATACGCATTGTCCTATAAAGGGAACCCCCCAGAGACAGAGCCGCAAATAACTGTCGTAAGGTTTGCTGACCATTATAATTGCAAGGCAGCTGTATACACGGCTCCTCTGGAATTGGCTTGGGGATGTTCCGATGGAAAGTTTTATTCATATTTAACATTGGAACAACGTGCGGGATTGAAGTGTGGTGTTGGAATCCCCTCTTTGTGCCCCTCTAGAGTATTTAGTTTCACATCCCACCACCACAGAACACACACAGAACACAGTAATAACCCCACAGCACGGCCCGGGTGGGCGACACACCGAGTTGAGATACCTGACTGTTATACCCCAGGGATGGTAATTTCTTTAATGTTGGAAAACATGTTTATCCCGTATCACAGAATCACTAAGGTTGGAAAAGACCTGTAAGATCATCAAGTCCAACCATCAACTAACACCACCACCATTAAACCATGTCTCGCAGTGCCACGTCCACAAGTTCCTTGAACGCTTCCAGCGATGGTGACTCCACCACCTCCCTGGGCAGCCTGTTCCAATGCTTCACCACTCTCTCAGTAAAGTTTTTCCTAATATCCAGCCTAAACCTCCCCTGGCGCAACTTGAGGCCATTTCCTCTTGTCCTGTCACTATTCACTTGGGAGAAGAGACCAACACCCACCTCACCACAACCCCCTTTCAGGTAGTTGTAGAGAGTGATGAGGTCTCCCCTCAGCCTCCTCTTCTCCAGACTGAACAACCCCAGCTCCCTCAGCCGCTCCTCACAAGACTTGTGCTCCAGACCCCTCACCAGCTCCGTCGCCCTTCTCTGGACACGCTCCAGCACCTCAAGGTCCTTCTTGGAGTGAGGGGCCCAAAACTGAACACAGCATTCGAGGTGCGGCCTCACCAGCGCCAAGTACAGGGGCACAATCACCTCCCTGCTCCTGCTGGCCACACCATTTCTGATACAAGCCAGGATGCCTTCTTGGCCACCTGGGCACGCTGCCGGCTCACATTCAGCCGGCTGTCAATCAACACCCAGGGGTCCTCTTCTGCGGGGGAGCTTTCCAGCCACTCGTCCCCAAGCCTGTAGCGTTGCGTGGGTTTGTTGTGACCCAAGTGCAGGACCCGGCACTTGGCCTTGTTGAACCTCATACAATTGGCCTTGGCCCATCGATCCAGCCTGTCCAGATCCCTCTGCAGAACCTTCCGACCCTCCTGCCCAACTTGGTGTGGTGTGCAAACTTGCTGAGGGAGCACTCACCTTACTCTTCCTTCGTCACACTTACTCTTCCTTCTTTATGCTGACTCTTCCTTCTTTTTCCTTTTACCCCTTGTTTGAGAATTATGTAACTATACAGGGAGTTAGGGATATTCTATCACTTTTGTCTGCAACTAATAAAGGATTTCTATTGACTCTCCTGGTCCCTTGGTGTTAAGCTCGCCTTTATTTCTCCGCAGGGGATCACAAAACCAAAACAGAACTTGTCCTTTAACCCAGGGCTTTAGGACTCGGCTTGCCATAGAAGGTGCAGGTTTTCCTCTTGCCGTTCATCCTGGCACTGAAGTTGATGAGCGAGGCAGGGTAAGTGCTGGACTTGCTGAACAGGGCTTTCACTGACACCCTTACGGGGATGATGGCAATGGTCTCGCCTCCTTCACAGATGCTGGGCTCAATCACCTGCAAACGGAGGAGGGGTTGGTAAATGCAGCAGAGGACAGCCTCTATCTCTGTCCCCTGATGCCACCCCAAGTCCCCATCAGCTCACCCTCCCTGCTTAAATGCCTCCTCCAGAGCCAGAGCTTCAGCTCTGCTTAGGAAGCATCACAAATGGTTTCTGAAAGACTTGATTGCATATGGATGAGAAAGGATTCCCCAACTAAAGCCTTCCTTCCCGAAGACACAGGTCCTGCTTACACTCCCAAGACACGGTGTGCTAACACCGCCTGGCCCAGGCAGCTCACCTGGCACTGCAGCATGGGTTTGTCCTCAATGTTCATTTCCATCTTGGGGTGGAAGAGCAGCTGGACCTGCACGGGGTGCCCGGAGGCAGTCAGCATGCCCTTCTGCGGCTGGAGAGTGAAGTGGGATGCCAAGTCGCCTATGTCGGTATCCATGGTTTCCAGCTTGAAACTGGGGTGAAAGGGAAGGAACAGACCCCTGCAGTTAAAAATACCAGTGCCACCAGCACAGCCGGGACTTTGCATAGGACCATAAAAAGTAATACAAGGTAAAGGGTACAGCTCTGCTCGGGGAATCCCAGATCTTGACACAGAGAGCAGACAATCAGCACTGCTGTAAGCTGACACCAAAGTTCTTCATTCCCTCCTTTCAAGAGTCTCATAAAGAGAAATGAGCTGACCCTCAAAGGCGGCAATGAATCTCAGCAGTGAGGGGCTTACATTTCAGGGTCTCTCCTTCTGGTTCCTGCTGAGCTGTGAAGAACTGCTGGTGCGTGGCTGGATGCTCTATTAAAGTATTTGAGATTAGAGAGCCCAGGTTTTGTATTTACTTGCACCATGAGGTAGCCAGCATGGGAACAGGTTCTAACCATGGACAGAAGGAGAATGCAGGCCTGGGCAGGTGGTGGCACCATGCACTCATGGACCAGGCAGCTAGACCCACCTGCACGCAATCTCGTACTTCCCTTGGTTCTTCAGAGCCAGCACTTGCTTTGCATCATCCAGGACCTTAAGCATCCCAAAATCCACGCTGCCACCTGCACCTGCAGAAAACCTGCAGAGAGAGGTAAGAAATGGTGAGTATTTGTGAGCTGCTGCAGACTACACCAGGTGACAAGATACAGATTTGGAGTTCTCAGGTGGCACAAACCCCTTCTCGGCAAGTTTCCCTTCTGGGAAGTTTTCTCTAGCTACTTTGCTGCCCCTTCCCTTACTCAGAGAATATCTGTAGGGTTTAGCAGCTAAGGAGCTCGCTTTCCATCTCCTTGCTTCCAAGCACAGATCCAACCACTCTATGTGCCATGCCAAGCCTTCAGAAGTTGCCAACTGCTTGTTCACATCACTGTTGTTTCAAAGCCCCCAAATCCATCTGCACATGAAGTTGCACACTTCAAAGTTTGGAGGTGGGAGACTCAAGGCTCTCTCTGTCCCCTGACAGTGCTTCACTCCACGCAGCTTGCAGGATACGTGCATTACGTATCTGTGCCACGCTTGCATGGTACCCCATCCCATCCCAAGTGCTTTGGTTGCCCACCTGCCAAGGCAATGCCATGCACCCGGACTACTTGGCTTCGGGGGGCATCCACTCACCTTTAGACATGCTGATGCTCAGAGCAACATCATACACCTCCGCAAGGATTTGGGTATTTTCAATCTGAACGATCCCCAGCATGTTTTCTGCACCTGAAACCTGAGATGGCAGGAAACAAACACTGCTTAGACCATTCTCCTCAATTCTTTTGCTAGACAATATACGAGGAGGCCTTGCCTCTGCCGGCTGCTTCCACCATAGCCTCCCCTGCTTGACAAGCATTTGTGGACTCCTAAGCTTTCCTAACCTGTTCATCTCATGGGCTGACCCAGCGAGATTCTGACGCAGTAAGAAACCCTGTCAGCCCACCTCGGCACTCCTCTAGCAGCAGTGTTGCTGCTAAAGCGCCCTGGGAAGCAAGGGGATGTTAGAGCAACCACAAGAAGTGTGAGGTGTCCCAGAGCACCTGGCATTGATGACCAACCCTCTCCTCCTCAACCACCCAGCACCCTCACTGAAACACAGCCCCTAAACCATGGGGAACAAAATCCCAGGCTGAGAGTTTGTTGCTCTATGTTAAGAGCACCAGACAGACTCCAGGATGGCTGCAGGGAGCACGCCCAAGTCTGGACAACCAAACGACAGCATTCAACCATGCACAGCAGCAAATTTATGCAGGGGCTCAGGATGAAGCCTTGTAACCCAGACGTAACCCATGCAGAGGCAGCACCTCTTCCTGAGGTGCTGTACAGCAGTACATCTCTTCCGGACTCCACAGAGTACTTGCCCTGTGAAGCTCAGCTACAAGAGCACCCTAGGAGTCACCTAGTTTCCAAAATGTTGTCCTTCAGTGAGAGTGGCTTGCTGCTAAGGGCCTGGCCCCCGGCAATGCAGGTAGAAAGGAATCTCAAGAAGGCTCATCCTTTTGCCCTCTTGGCAGGGTACCCTTCAAGCACAGTCTCCCTCCCTAGGAGCACAGCGATCACTCTGCCCTGCTCTGCCAGGGAGGGCACAGTCCCCCTCACCTCCAGTCGGATCATCTTCTTAATGCTTAGAGCCTTCATGGCCTTGAAATAGAGATGCACGCCAAACTCCGTGCGGGGAGCAACGATGACCTCACCTTGTGACGCGGAGAAGTCCTCGCCGAGGTTTTCCAGCCCACTGACCCGCCAGGCCACGGGCAGTGGGGCGCTGTTTTGTAGCACCAGGGTCTCGCTGTCCCTCCTGTAGAGACAAGAAGACACTCAGCACCGGTTGCTCAATGGTCGTCCTAGTCTTGCAACTGAATGCAACTTGGAGTAGCCCTAGCCATGCGTATGAAACCAAATTTTAATGGTTTCTCTATGTCACAAGTCTGAGAGGTGAGGTCCTTGGGGGGCAGCTTGGTGTTACAAGTGTATCCAACAGAAGGGAGATAAGGAGGAGCCACTGGACTGCTCTGCAACCAGCAGACAAGACACCAATGCATCGAGATGCCCATGGCACAGCATTGCTGCGGGGCTATGGAGCTCGTGGCTGTTATAGGATATCGAAGCCAGCGAGGAATGCTTGAGCGAGAGACTGGGAATTGCTGGGAGAAAAAGGGATGCTAGCCCAGCCAGCTGGGAAAAACCTCCCTGGCCTCTCCCTTGTCCCTGCCCCTCCCTTGTCCCTGCCCCAGACTCTTCTCAGGATCCTACAGACTTCATATGCAAGAGTGCATTCAGGGCCCACAGGAGCGAAGATGGCACCAGGCTGCAGTGAAGTGATGGAGGTGACACTGAAGTCCTCCACCGAGGCCCTGTTGCCACAACAGACATAAAATAGGTGAATGGCTTTGCGTTATTACCTGTCCCACATCTTTCCTCAGTGCCTTCCTCCTCCTCCTCCTCTCCACATTCAACTTTAGAGTCCACCTTGCTGGACTGGCTTTCATCAAGAATGGAGGAGGGAACGACTGAGTTATGGGATGAGATGGTGTGAACAATCCCAGCAGAGTGCTTTCCTCCTTGGTCTGACACAGACTGGACATCTTCAAAGTTTGCTGAGGAGGAAGGACATGGGGAGGGAAGAAGAGGGTGAACATGGCCAGGCAACCTGCTCTTTGCCATTCGCCACTTTGCATGGCCACATGCAAAAGACAGAAAATTTTCCCAAGAAAGCAAACTCCCAAGGCAGTTTCCCTGCCCAGGGAAGCCTGCCCAGGCTGTCTCTGCCCTCAGGAGAATTTTGAGCTTGTCTTTTGTTGCTGGGAAGGAGCAAACACAAAAGAGCTAGTGATATTAGACCTGGGTCTACCGGCTGAAGAACTCATCCAGTCCTACTCTTTGTGGATGAGGGACACAAGGGGATAACCTGATTATTCCCCCAGTCCATGGTAGGCAGATATGAGCTTGCCTAGACTGCACTCAGGGCTGGCAGAGGATGCGCTTTCCAAGCCACAGACTTTCACCTGGGAATTCCTCCACCAAGCTGGGGAACCGGTGGCTGCTAAAAGCATAGGCTTTCCATGGAGAATGAGGTCACGGAGAGCTCAGGGGAGGTGGGCTGGACTCCCTGCTGTGTCCACACTCAGGACAGCCAATGCCAAACCCTCACCGTTGTCCTGGCCTGCTGGTTCCCCAGTCTTGCGCTTTGCCTGCTCATCCTGCAGTCTTTTCTGGTCCTGATAGTACTCCAGCACCTCTGGGGGCAGCTTCTCACCCGGGGCGTGTGGAAGCAGCAAGAAGTTGGTGTGGCAAACGCAGTCCTTGAGCATCCGCAGGATCTGTGTGCATAGGGAAGAGAAACCATAAACGGGATGTGTTTCTTCACCTCCATCCCATGAACAGACTCCCCAGCCAACCTATCTTCTCCCTCATTCCTTCCTCCCAACAACACGGACTATCCAAGCCCCTCCACAGCCTGCCAGCCCAGTTGGCTAACCCTGAAATGCCACCAGATTTTGCCCTGGGGACTGCCTCCATCTCCCCGGCACAAGCCTGGGAACGCTGGAGCCCTGTGGAGCTACAGGAGTATGCACGTGGGGACCAGACCTTCCCTCTCACCTGCTCCTCAGCAAGTACTGCTGGTCGAACTCCAGCGAGTAAAACTCGATGGGGAACTCGCATGGGTTCTTCACCACCACCGTCCCCTCCGCCCCACAGCTGTACGGCAGCACCGGGGGCAGCAGGGCAGCAGGGGCTACGGCACCTGCATGCTGGCTCTGAGTAATTGGGATGCATCCTGCTGTGAAGTGGAACTGCGTATTTGGGGATCAGATGGATCTAAAACAGACTACCACATGTTTCCACTAGTCATGAGGGAGCGCAATGCTCATAAGAAAGGTCCTCATGGGTGGACTCAGCTCCCACAGGACTCAGGGGCTGCTTCACCTCCTTCTTCAGGGTTATGTTGCCCAGACACAGTCCTGGCTCTGCTGCATCAGGGAAACGTCAGCTACATGAAGGAGGCAGAGGAGCTCTCACTGGCTAGAGATAAGGGTCTTCCTCTCTGCTCAGGGCTTGGCTCTGGTTAAAGCCAGAGACAAGATGGTTACAGCCTGCAAGCACGCCCATGCAAGGAGGAAGATGAGGGGAAACAGGCAGATTTCCCCCCATGTGCTGAGAGGGAGCCACACCGCAGTGCCCTGATGCTCTCTGTGCCAGCTCCCCATTGGCATTTCAAAGACCCTCTCAGAAGAGTGCGCTGCAGGGGAAACTGAGGCACCGTGGGTACGGGGCTTGCAGAAAGCTCCATGTGCAGGCAGACCTCATCTCCTCCTCCCTGTGCTGGGCTCTTGTTACCACACTGCCCTGCCACACCTCCTGGGGGTGACACCGGCCGATCTCACCTCTTCTGGGGGGGAAAGCCTGACTTGCACGTTGCAGTGCTGTCCTGGGGCCAGGGCTCCAGCCGAGGGCAGCACCTTGAAAACACAGGGCTTGGCCTTCGACTCCTGCAGCAGCTTCTGATGCACCCTCGCTGGCAAACGTTTGTCCACCTGAGCACAAAAAACAATTGTGGGAGGTCTCCCTGGTCTGCGAGAACAGACCCTCAGGTCCTGCAGTGCTCTGAGATACTGTCACGGTGCTGAGAGCATCCACATTCAAACCAGCCGTGGCCACCACTGGTCTAGAACTGGAGGGAAGACACATAGGCAGGGCAGGCAGATGGGGAGGCACTGTCCTTGGAGGAGGAATGGGGGAAGATGGCAGACAAGTGAAGCACCAGCTAGTGAACAGGTCCAGGCGAACCAGATTTGCTCGGTACTCTCTAAAGCTTCCTCAACGAGCTGTAGCCCAAGTGCTCAGGCAGCCACAGGGGCAGAAAAGGCAAGAGAGGCAAAGAAAACCCAACCAAGAAGTTAGGCGCTACACGTTGTCTGTGCTTTACCTTCTTAACAGGCTCATTCATGGTGATGAACCATTTACAGGGGACCTGATTGTGGAGCTGGGCGGTTTCTTCCTGGCACTGCCCACACTGGACAGCAGAGAACTCCAGTCTGTCCCTGGAGAGGCAGAGAGACGGCACAGTCACGTTGGCACGGAGGTGGACGTGAAACGTGGGGCCTCTTGCTGCCTAGTGAAGGACAGAGCATCCAGCTGAGAGCCCAAGTGACATCTACTGCTGTCCCCAACCTGCTGCCTGCCCCAAAAGGTGGTGCGGGCACAGGGAGGCAAGGGACCGTGAGGTACCTTGATGGGCAGGAGCACGTCCACGGCTCCCAGTGGCAGATTGGCACTTGGTGGGTCGAAGCGCACTTCAAATGTCTTGGTCTTGCAGCAGGACAGGTGCTTCATAGGGTCCAGGTCTACGCTGAAACCTTGAACAGATGAAAATAAAGCAGCTGAGACACTCAAGCGACAGGAAATGTGTCACAAGCACGTTAAGGCCATACGGGTGTCCTGGCTGGTAGCTCTGTGAAGAAGAGGGCAGCTCTTTGCCTCTCTGGAGAAGCCTGCCACTCTTTCTCCCTTGCCACTGCTCAAGGAGAAAGGCTTTTCACAGCCAGAATCCAAGGTTCGCATGGTCAAAAGGAAACATAATAGCTGACGAGCACCGGTAATTCCTTTATCAGGCAACCCAGGGAAGGATGCGCAGGCCTCTCCAAAGGAGAACTTCCAACTACGATTCCCACAGGCTGTGGTGCTCCCTGGAAAACAACTTAGAGGAGACACCTGACCATCCTTCAGACACAGCCAGTCACTGTCTGATGGCACTGCAGCCTTACCTCAAGGCCTGTTTCGCAAGCCTATTTTAATACACCAGAGGACCTCACAGGCTGTTTGCTCAATAAAGGCTGAACAGAAGTGCTGTGACATTATGAACTCTAAACCAAAGCACTTCCAAAACACCAAGGGGCCATCTGTTTGCAATGCAAACCCACTGCATGCACAAAAACTCAGATGATGCTCACGGTAGCCAAGAGCAGAAGATGCTCAGAGGTGACCACAGTGATCAGCACATCCAGCCCCTGCAATCACGTGTTAGGGCAGCCACAGGCAGGCCAGGTCTCTGAGCACTGCTGGCCAGGACAACTCAGGCTCCGAGGCACCAAGCAGGGGGTACTAAGGAGGACAAAGCTATACAAATAAGCACTCAGAAAAACTCCCCATGTCCAGTGGCTTAAGCTAATCTGTCAGAGGCAGCTCCTTCAAGCCCACGTGAAGTCTCCCCAGCACTGGTTACCTGTGTCACACAGGACACGTCCGTCGGTGTGAAAGGACACAGGGAACTGCTTGGTGTTGGTGATCTTCATGACGTGTGTGTGGATGTTCCTGAGAATGACATAGCCAAAGTCCAGGACATACTCCTCCGGCAGCTCAGCTCTGAAAGGAGGAGTAAGGAGCACCCTTAAACCACAGCCTGGCTATGTTTCCAAGTGGATGGAAGATGCAAATAAAGTGGGTATTTCTGTATTTACTGCTGTAAAAACTCAACTCTAGCCAGTGAAACCCGAGCCTTACCACCTGGTAATAAGTCTTTGGTAAGTCATGGGGAGTGTAGGTCCAAGGCTTTTTCCGCTACCAGTGGGACCTTAACAAAAAATTCGTTTGTACTGCTCTGCAACCAGATCTGTCCCCAGAGGAGCACTGGTAAATTCAGTAATCAACACCTACAAGATTCATGGGAAGGTCCTTTGCCAGAGTAATCCCACTCAGGAAAACACCTAAACAATCTGTTTTGCAGAGCCTCTTCCTCCTGAACTGGAGCCTACGGTGCCCGTCCCTCCTCATGAAGGAGCAAAAGGAAGGACAAGTTACTTAGGTAAGCCCTGCAGTCCCACCAGCACCCAAGCCACCTGATGTAGGGCTTGTCAAGGCTTTATCAACCTGTGCCGTTGCCTGCTCTTTTTGCTTAGTGGGATTTGTTAGTTGGAACAAAGACGCCAGCTTTGAGCTGCCTCTTTCAGAGGTGGTCAGCAGGGATGCTGTCTGTGCTGTTTGGATGGGCTTGACGGTCGGCACTGGACCCCCTCAGCTCCAAGAACAGAACCCATCATCGGTGGGGAGCTGAGTGCCCAGCTATTCCCAGCTCTGCAGGCACAAGGAGCTCTCAGGAGCAGGGGTGTGCCGCCGGGTGTTACCCTCAGGGTGCCTGGAGATAGGGTACGGGAGTCCCCACTAACTTGAGAAGCCTCCGATGAGCACGCTGGTCAAAGGCAGTCTCCTCAGAGGGACCGGAAGCGAGAGCTTTCTGCTGCTCCAGGGCGTGTTCCTCCATCAGCACCTGCTCCGTCTGCATCTGCAGCCGAGTGTCGAACTGAGGAAAGCAAAGACAGTGGCTGGTTAGCAAAGGCCCTTCCCAAGGGAGAGGCTTGTCTATGAAAGAGGATCCCACCCTGCTTTGTTGAGAGGGGCGATGGGGTCCTCCTGTCTCGCTGCTCAGTCTCTGTGACACCTCCTGCTCTCTTAGACAGGACCTGAACTGGGGGGAAATGAACTCCAGCATCTTTGCCTGTCCGGTCACTGTTATAAAAGCTGATCTGGCCAGACAAACAGACAGACAAGCCAGGAACCTTTCAGCGCTCCAAGTATTTGCCTGCCCCCAGCCACTGCCAAAGCAGCTTGGACAAAAGCTCTCTCCAAAAAGGAACCACAACGAAGCTGGTGCCTCTTGGAGACGAACACTGACAGCGCGGTCCCAGGGCGCAGTCAGGCTGCTGCTATGAAGCTCTGTAAACCTGGCAGGGCTTGGCGTGTGAGTCACAAACACCCCAGCAATGACCTGCATCTCCATTCACAGAGTACCATAAATTCAATCACATGAGCATGGTCTTCAGGATCTCTCCCTGGGGTAGTCCGGAAGCTGGTGCATCTACAGGAGGGACAACTACCAGAGGTGGGCAGCCCCCGGGGCAACGCTGAGATGATGCGTGATCATGGCCAGATGCGGGCAGGGAGGTCCCAAGTGCCAGCAGGGTACCAGGAAGCCTGCTGCAGGGTGCAAGGGGCCCAAGTGACACGGCGGGAGGGTGGCACGTGACAAACGGGGCAGCAGCCATTCTCACCACGGTGCCCGAGTCGTTCGTGGGTGGCTCCACGGCTGCAGGCTCCCCCAGAACCACTGCTTCGACCCTCTGGCTGTCGTCTTCCACCTTTGGTGTCACCTCGGAGGATCTTCTCATACTTTTTGTTTCCTGAAGGAAGAAAACATCCACAAATAGAAGTGTGGGTGCAGCACCATGCCCACTTAAGCTGGGAAGTCCCACTCCCCCGATGCTGGCCTCTCCCAGAAACAAACTCCTCGAGCAATCTATGCAAAATGGATGCTGCTACTCCTCTCTGAATCCTGATGTTCACTCCCACCCATCTTGCGCCCCACAGAGGAGCATCTCATCCCCTGCAATGCGATGCAAAGCCAACCCTGACAAAATCCCTGCCAGCCTGCATTACAGCTTTCCCAAGCTTTTCTGTCTAGGCATCATCTTTGCAGGCCACCAACAGATATGCTGGCAAGCTCTGCAGGATGGTTCCCGGGGCAAAGCCCACATGGGCTCATCTGCTAGACACTCAGGAAGCAACCAGAGGGTTGAGTGTTGGTCTGACAGCCCTGAAACCTCCAGGCCTGGTGGAGATGGGTGGGAGCTGCCCTATGGGCATATGATATGACATGGGGGAAAAAGCCGGGGACCTACCTGGGGAGCAGACAGGCAGTGCTCACCTTTGGTGTTCTTGGGCAGGTCCAAGTAGGTCCTGGGAAAGATCCCCTCTCCTTTGAGGGAGATTTCTTTCAGCTCCAGGTGACCCACTTGGACCTGGAAAGTCCTGCAAAAGACTCCCGGCACTCCTGGCAGGTAGTAGACTTTCAGCACTTGCTCCTTTCCCGGTCCAATGTAACCCTGCAGGGCACCAGAGAAGAGGGAGGAAATGTAAACCAAAGAGGGATTGGTGGAGGGATGGCTCAGACGATAGACACGCTGAGAAGAGAAGGCAGGTTCTCAAAGAGAAAAAAGCATCAGACAACATCGCCTTCTAGCTCTCTTCTACCCAAAAGCTCAAGTCTCCTACACCAGGATGCACTGTGTCCTTCAGAGGGCCTGTAGGGATGCATTCTCACAGCACAGACTACCCTCAGCATGAGCACACCTCTGCTAGCAAGAGCCAGACCGAAGAAATAAAAGCTCTTTTACCAGCCGCTGTGGAAGATGAGTGAACTGCCTGCACTCTCAGCAGACCCAGCAGCTCCTCTCACAGCATGTCAGTGGTTCCCAGGCTGCTGTCGAAGGGCCTCACCCCTTATTAATGACCCCAACCAAACATCTCCTGCCTGTGCGGTTACACCGAGGGTGCACGAGCCTATCTGGACTCACAATGACCTGCAAACATACATCTCTGGAAACGCAGGAGCAGAGACCAGGATGAGATCTCAGGAAGAAGGTGTTGCCAGGAAGGTCACCTCCTCTCCGGGCTTCCAGAAGGACTGTCCGATCCCCGGGCTGGGCTCACGCCAGCCAGGTCGAGAGCAAACTCAAGCAGATGGCAACATGGCTCGGGGTGACAGGACACAGCCGCAGCTTTCCTCGGCTCGCCCTCTGCACGCGGGGCTGGACCCTCAGCTCCCCGCTCCCCTCCACGCTGCAGGGACAAGCTCCTGAGCGGGACACATCCTGCCACTTGGTCCCCCGAGCCCTTATCCAGCGCACAACACAGCTGCAGCGAAAGCGAACCCTGTCAAGCTGCCAGGGCCGACAATGCTGCTTACGGCAACAACTGCGCGGGTCTGAGCAGAGCTGTGTGTTGGGAAGCTCGCAGGAAGAGGGCATCTACAACCCTCTCCTAGGCAGCCTGACAAAGGGCCAGGGTTAATCGCTTGTGCTACCTCCGTACTCACCGTGCTGGGCACGACCAGGGGCACGCCGGGCAGAGGGCTGTTGGCAGTGGCCGCGCTGGGGCTGAGCACCGCGAAGGTGAAGCCCACCTTGCCGCTGTTCTGCAGGGTGACCTCTGCTTTGGTGACTTTGTTAAACAGCTGAAGAGAGGACAGAGGAGCGGGAAGTTACAGACACAGGCCTGATGCTGGGCATCTCCTTCCTCTTTCATTGGCTTGAAAGGAAATGAACACAGCACAGCAGCAGGGACCGCAGAGGACATATGGGCACTTGACTCTCCCGGGTTAACCTGGGGAGCCCACAGCCACAGAGTACCTCTTAGCCCGACACAGGAATAGATATTTACGGCAGCACGCAGAGGTGCAATAACAATCATGTAAAGACCAGTAACAAAGAAACCAGGGGATACAAGCCCTCTGCCCTTTAAGGTGTCATCCAACATCTAGCTGAAACAAAGAAGGAGGCATCGAGGCATTTCAGAGGAAAAGCTACCTGCATACAAGTACTTGCAAGCAAAATACCAGCAAAAAGGGAGACAGACAGTGCAACACATGCAGGGCCAACAGCTGGAAATATCTGTGGGGTTTTTAACCAAAAAGAAGTAAAGTGGGGATTATTCTGGGACATTCTCTCCAGCTTCAGTGACAGGAAGCCCAAGTTAACTTCCTCCCTGGTTTATTTTGTTGATTAATCGAGAGCACTGAAAAAGAGCATCTCCTTGCACCTCAGGCTTTAGGAGCGGATCAGTGGATGGATGTCTCAAGGCACGTCCCTCTGGAGATCACCGCTGGGATCCTGCCTGCCCCAGGAGGCAGCATTAGGAACCTTGAAGAGGAGCAATTCCCAGCTTTGGGGGGGGATGGAGATGGCCATTAAAAACCACCTTGGATGCAGGACCTATCACTCCAAGGTTGTACAGCTGACAAAGTAGCTGGGAAGGGGAGAGACCCCTAGACCAAGGTCAGCAGCAACCCACCGGTGATGGTTTTAAAGACCGCTGCCAAGAGAAGTGCGTGGTACCTTCAGCCCGCAGTCGATCTCCGTGGTGTCTAGGAGGTAGTCAATGAGCGAAGCCTCCCCACTCAGCGCGATCTCATAGGTCGGGCCTCCCTCCACCTTGCACAGTGCCGTGACGCTGGCCACGATGTTTGCGTGGCCAAAGAAGGTGAATGTGACCCGCTCGCTCTCGCCCGGCTGCAGCACACCGTACAGCGGCAGGATGTCAAAAACCTGGAGGGAGGGGAGGACAGGAGAGATCAAGATGTCAAGCATCCAAATTGATGCAGAAGAAGAGCCATGGCTTGAAGCAAAGGACAGACATGACTGGAGGGGCCTGCTCCTCAAACACAGGCAAAATCATCCTAATCTCATCCTGCATCCATGACACTTTCCAGTGGAGAAACCATGGGAAAAATCTCCCATACTCACTAACTAATACATTCATTAATACAGTACATCAAAGTAACTTGGGACGTCTCCTCTCTCTCTCTGATTTGCATGCTGCTCTCTCAAGATGCCACAGCAAAATCTACTGCAAAAATTTCCTATCGACCACTTGATTAGTAAGAGCAGGACGAATAATGCCCTCCATAGGTGCCGCACAGGTAACGTCCTTGGCCAACCCTACGACATGTCCTGCATGGCCTCTCCAATGACCGGTTGATTCAGCGGTGCTGTGCGACGTGCTGGGAGGGCTGTGACGCCACTCTGTGAGCAGCGCCAAGGGCCACCAGTGGGAGCGGGGGCTACATAAGCAAGTCAGATTCCCACTTACCTCCTCCACTCCCAAGGTGAGGGGCTCTACCTCCGTGAACGGCATCAACTCCTTGATCTTCACCCGGCTCTGAGTCTCCGCAGCACCCTCCATCTCTGCAGTACCTTCCAGCTCCGCAGCAGTGGACGGCAGCAACTGGAAAACAAGCACCATGGGCTGCAGAAAGCAGCTGCCTGGTCTGGGTGAGACCACTCTGCTGCAGGCTCCACCACCTCACCAAGCCAGGAGCAGCTGAGATGGGACCTGGGCGCAAATCAAGCAGGGGTATGTCCCTCACATCAGTTGAGCGTGGGTCCGAGCCCACCCACAGATGAGACACGGGCTCCATCTGCACTTCCTACATGCAAGCTTTCACGAGGAAGCTGCGTGCGCCCAGCACTGAGTCCTGGCAGAGACCTCAAGGGTACTTTGCACCCTCGTGCCAGCCTGGCTTTGCTCACTCCTGCCCGAGGAACACACCGAGAACCCCATGCCGGGACAGGTTTGGTTTTCTGTGACAAAAAGAGGAACACAACTGCAAGTGAGATGTATTAAAAACAGGAAAATAAGGACTTAGAAAGTGCTCAGCACAACTATCCTGTTTCAGATGGCGCTTAGGTTTCATCTCATGCACTCATCGGTGCTGGAGAGCTGAAGATCTCTGCTCGGTCATTCTTCTCCAACAGCACCTTCCTGAAGAAGGCAGCTGAGATGTTTTTCTGTCTTGCAGCAGCCAAGAACTGGTATTGAACCTCAAAGGCACCATGTCTCAAGAGGAAACTCATCCCTGGACTTCTGACCGCTATTTATAAAAGAGGGCTTTGCGACTGCTCTTGACGTTTAAGAACACCCCCTTGTTCACTAATGTCAAGAAGTGCTTTGTGCTGTGGCCGTGACTTCAGCAGAATCTGCAAGAATATTTACAGGACATCCTTAGACCTAATCAGAGGCTCCATCTCCCCAGTAGATAAAGCACTGGGGAGGGAAGAGTTTTCTCTCATCTCAATGCTCTTTCTACTGTCTCTACGTTTTCAAGCTTAGCAAAGCTTTGTCAAGTGTATATTCCCAAAGATGCTAACCCACATCTTTCCTAGGCCTGTGGTCTCCCACCTCCCCAGGGAGGTTATATGGCGATTGCCTTGATAGAGTGACACAAGCAGAAGACCAAACTGCAATCTAGAAGCATCCTTTGAATCCAGAAGAATCCTTTGAAGCAATTTTGGATCCTACTTAGCCACGTCCACTTGTATTTCCCTGGTTTACTTCCCATGCATACATGTCAACAGAGCACGAAATAAAGATCTTTTCATGCTTCTATCCAAAAAACATTCAGCCACACTATTCTTTACGTCTACAGGGTATCATTTCTCCCGATTCAGAAAAAATGTGCAGAGTTACAACATTAAAACTGCTGATATTTGGATGTAAGCACGTGCAGGTCCCCTCCTTGAACTTAATGTCAACGCTGGCACTTTCAGAGCCTCTCGGGCTCTCTTACACCCTTTTCTATGGCCCTAGGAGCAGCCTCTGTCCCACACGATGCACAACAACATGCCAGCTCCCACTAGTACCAAGGTCAAGCTCCAAAGCAGCGAGGTTCACCAGGAAGGTCAGCACATCAAAGGCAACTTTGTCTGCAAAGCCTTCTTTTATAAAAAGTCATCTCTGCGGCCATCACTGCAACACGGGCTCTTGGGGGAAGGCAGAAGCGTGAAAGCGGGTGGCTCCAGCTGGGCTTGAGAAGGTGCTACATGCAGATCAGTACTTGGCACAGCTTGAGACAGAAAGGAAACTGAAAGCCCTCACATCATGATGCAGATAAAAGCCTCCTTTGATGTTGTAAACAAAAAAACCCAAAACCAAACAAAAAACAAAAAAACCCCAAACCCAACGTGAGTCAGGAGAATCTGAGTGACCTTCTCCAAGCAAAACTGTCCTATTTCTCCCTCCCCAGAAGCCCCGCGTCCAGCCGCTGGCCCTGATGCCCAGCCCGCTCTCAGGGCATGTGGCAGCAGGGCAGCGAAAAGGGAGGTTGGCACGAGCACGGCTTTTCAGTGGAAAGCTGGGGGAGGCAACACAGATGGTAGGCAGAGAAGAAAATCTACCTTTGCTTCCAGGGAGTCATCTCCAGCTGCTGGCTCTTGGGCAGGATCCCCCACTGCTGCTGCCAGGGCTTCGGCTGGCTCCTCCGCACCCCCGTCCCTGGAGCTGCTCTCTGCAGATGCTGAGCACGCCGACCGGCCTCCCTCCTTCTTAGGTGGTTGGGCTTTGATGAAAAATTTAGGTGCTGGAGGGCTGAACCTGGAAAAGAACGTAACTTTGGTCACAGACCTGCAGTGGGAGGGAGGGGAGCCTGCACCAGCGGCCCCTTGGCAGGATGCGGCCCCTGGGTGGGCACTGGTGGTGTGAGCTCAGTGATGGGTCTGACCCAGCAGCTCCGAAACCAGGATGGAGCAGGACAACGCTTGGGGCTGCCCAGGGACGATGCTGGTATAGCAGCTGTGCAGGCAGCTGGCAACTGGCTGCAAGGAGAAATGGAAGAGGACAGAGGGGAATGGCTTGTAGGGAGGTAAAAAGTGCAGCAGAAAAGGAGAAGAGACACAAACTGTGCAAAAAGGTGAGGCTGAGATGCAAAGGGGCAGATCTGGACCGCGATGAGCCAGTACAGACCCACCGGTGCCCTCCTGAAAGCACCCACCGCCGCGGACCATGCCTTCCTCACCCAGAGGGCCAAAGCAAGAAATTTTGCAGCTCTACTACACCTTTATGCTGAATATTTCCCCTGATAATTACCCGCAGCCGTAGGTCACTACGAGCAAGCAGCGATGCTGGTGGCTTTCTCAAAGCTCCATCAGGCAGGAGCAGGGGTGGAGCCCGCAGCCTGCTGTGCCCGGACCGGACAGAGCCCAGCACCGCTCGGGGCACCCACGGAGCCCAGCGTGGGACACCCTCTCACGCGCACGGCAACACGGAAAGACACGTCAAACAATTCCAAGCAGGGGCTCGCAATTAAACAGCCCATTGATCCCTGATGAGTGCCAAAGCAGCAGCGATTAGTACTTTGGGGAAGGAAGCTCTGGCCATTTTTAATCAATATACAGCAAACGTTGATGACATCATTCAGCTCCGTGCTGTGCCGCAGGTATTCCCTGATCCCAGAACAATGGCTCCAACAGCACCTCACGCTAAAAGGGCAGCAGCTCTGCTGAAAGAAGGTTGGAACCGACGTGGCATTTACCGATGGCGTGGTTACGTCCCCAGCAGTTTCTAAAAGCAAACCGGTTGAGGACCAATTTGGCAAATGATTCAGCAAAGCAGTTCAACGGCTCGTTTTACAAACAGAGCTGAGTTTATGGTTTGACCAACATCTCTCAGGAAAAAGTACATGGTATAACTTTTTCAAATGTTCCCAGGTGACTCAGATTATGTTCCCTGTTTCAAATCGCACAGTAACTCTGCTCCTATTTCAAATGCCACGCACTCGAACCATGCCTGCCTGTCACCGTGCCTATTTGCAAGTGTTCCCCATAGGCAAACAAGGCAGATTTTTTTACAGCAGCCTGGGTGCTTCATTCCCAGCTGGGAATTTGGTGCCTTTAATGACACGCTCCCAAATGAATATTTCTCTTTAGCTTTGTAGCTTGTTATTTAAGGCTGGTTTTCTTTTCTGGATTAGAGGCTCTGCTCTTCACAACCCCCAGGAGGTCTCACCTGACTTGTCCTTCCTGCAACCACATGCAAGAACAAGGCTTGGCCCAGGCGACCTTCCCCAAGCAGGGACCGATGAGCAGCGGTGCTATCACCCCTCCCCAGCCCTCCCTCTGCCTCCTGCTGGGACCCCATGGGGGACCCCAAAGACAACCGCGGCACTGTCTGCGTGGAAGAACAAACCAGGACTGGAGGGGACGAAGGCGTTCGCTTGCCCCTGCAGAGCGTCACCCATCTCCAAGCCCATCTGCACAACCTTCACTCCTCTCATCCGAGGCACCTTAATATGTGTTGGGGTGCACCGATGGGCGACCAAACTGCTCAACACCTCCAGCAGCCACGATCTTGGGCATCTACATAAGGATGAAATAAATTGAGCTCAGCTGCAACAGCAGTGCCTCTGGGCAGCCTGCAACTAAACACTACTTCTCCTGGGTGGTAAGGGAGATGCCTGCAGCATGGGAGTACAAATATCCAGGGCCAGGAGCACCTTGAAGCCCTCCAGCTACGCACCAGGCCACGCACCAGTTCGGCGCATGAGCCTGGCCATCATCACAGTGGCTGTCCCAAAACTGCTACCTGTGATCCACCCTAGCAAGGAAATGAAACTGCGGCTCTTAGAGCGCTTCTGATGAATACTGTGGGTTAATATCAACTCCTGAGAGTTATTAATAACAACTCCAGCTCCTTTGCAGAGCCCCATGAAATCTCCCTGTGAGCTGAAGTCCTCCCCAAGCTGCTCTGCTGTAGAGAGCTAAAGGGTTCCCCTCTCTTTGCCCCTGCCTGCCTCCCTCTCCGAGTCAGGAGATGTAGATTTATGGTGATACCTCCTCAACATCCCAAAGTCCTCACCCGAGCTGATTGAACACAGGGGCCATACACTCTTAACACAATTGCTACTTGGTTTTTGAGTGGGCAAAGACAATCCACCTGCTTCTGCGAGCAGCACGGCAATCTGTCAGAGTTCAAGGATCGTCTGGGCAATGTTCTTAGGCATATGGTTTAGTTTTAGGTAGTCCTGCGAGGAGCAGGGAGTTGGACTCAATGGTCCTTACAGGTCCCTTCCAACTTGAGATATTCTATGATTCTGTGAATCAATGCTCCTGTGCAGCTACGAGGGCAGAAGGAATGGCAGTTCTTCACACTGTGGCTATTTTCAGGGATGAAGAGATGGGCCAGCTGGATGAGAGATTATTTTTTTTTTCACAGGGACCTTTAACAGAGTTTATCGCAGCACAGAGTGGCTCCTCACGTACAGCACATGGAGCTGGTGGCGGTGGCCAAAGAAATCATTGGCAAAGAAACCACTGAGGACCAAAACACTGGCTTTGGCCACCTGACTTTGAGAGGAACAGCACGCATTGCTGCTACTCCACGCCGGGACAACCTCCTGCCTCCTCAGTGATACAACAGGAAAACAGAGCACTGGCACATGCCAGACAGATCCCGCCCTTTCTGAAAAAGAAATGTGTGATGATGTCTTGGGAAACGATCTCCCTGACTGGTACTCTCCTCATCTGCCTTAAAAAAAAAAATTAATTAAAAAAAAAAATTAAAAAAAAAATCAACATTTTGTTTCATAAACAGTAAAGCTCTGCGGAGACGGGGCCTTGAGCGGCAGCCCAGCAGCAATTAAAGCATGAGCCATCCCGGCAGCACAGGCGTAATGGCTTTTATAGGGAGAGGGATGCGTTTGCAGTGCAAACGTACCGCGGGTTCCCACTGTGAGCCTTGGGTAATGAAGACATTCAGAAAGCAAAGAGAGAAGTCGGCTGCTCCCCAGGTTCCCTAGCTGAACATTGCTGGCACAGCAAGAAGTCACCTTCCAACCAGCGTTTGCTGGCCAGCTGTAAAACCAGAAGGCAACCCCCATCTAACCGCAGCCCACTCAGGGCGTGGATGACACATGGACATCTCCCAAGCTTTGTCCTGATGGCACAGGACAAAGCCAGGGAGAGAATCAGCTGCCTGACAGCACCTCAGGGGGGATGTGCAGCGCTTTTCACCCAAGCAATGGGTTCTCCTTCACCTCCCTTGCCCTAAATCCACTCCTCCAACTCCCTGGGGCTGCTCCCCCATCTGCCAGGGCAAAGGAAAGCTCTCGGGGTCTGTCACCCTCATACAAAGGAGGAGGCTGAGCCTCAGAAAACCCAAGTGTAATACTTGAAGTGATTCCCACGCAGCCGTTCTGGGCTCCAACCTCCATCGCGATGGCCCAGGTAAAAGTCCTCCAGGTGCTCAACAGTGAAACCATTGGTCAGAAGCCCCGGGGCAGCAGAAGCTGTCTCAAACCTGCAGCTTCCCAGCAAATGAGCTGGGAAAAAGCAGTGTCGTGCTGGAAGGCACAGAGCTGGAGGGTACGTGGTGAGGGTCACCATGCTGAAGGGGAACGCAGAGAAGCAGCAAGCTTACAGGCATGTTTCAAATAGGAAATCATCACCCTCCAACCTTTGTTCTGATAAAGCATCAATGTACACACCTAGTATATGGGTTTATGTCTCTAATACAGACTTGGTAACAACATATGCTCACTTACTCCTGGCTCCAAACCCCTCCTTGGCACTCACTGTATTTACTTCTCATCCTTTCTGGAGGGGAACAGGTCGCAAATTTCCCCAAGTCTCCCTTGCTTCAGCTCCCCAGTGCCTCTGTCCAGGAGTACAGAGCCTCTCCATAAGCTGTTCACGGCAGCCGGACTGCCACCCCAGAAGTGAAGCCTTCCCGGCACCCAGCCCTTGCTCCAAGAGACTTCGTCTCCAAGAAAGAAGAGGCCACTTCTCTGTTACACTGAGCAAACCGCTTCTCGGCTGCTGCCAAACCACACGCAGCTGAAAGACTCCTTCAGCAGCACATTTCCATCACGACTCAGTCCTCCTTTTCTGAGTTACCCATGGGATTGAAGCAGGAGAATGAGCACGCATAGGGCTACCAAAGCCCAAAACGTACTGCCCCAAGGAGCTGATAGCATTGGGGGGTGAGAAGGGGGTATGCTCTACTGTCACCCATCCCAGACTCCCCAGCAGCAGGGGCACGGTGGATGTATGCATTTCTGATGTATATTCTCGCTGCTCATGTTGCTACCTCTCCCCTCTGGTTGCTGACAGAGCACTGCTGTCAAATTTTTGCCTTGCCCGGTTTCTCACTCTCTACGTTTTCCATCTTCCTTGTTATAAAAACATCAGCAAAGCAAAAAACTCATCAAATATAACACAGACTTGGGGTTGTGGGGTTTTTTTGTCACTACCAAGGCTGGGATCTGGCTCGCAGGGTCCCTGCAGGGCAACCTGCCAAGGGACATGCACGGAGAGATGGCAGCGGCATGAGGAATTCCTAATGCTATAGGAAGATCCACTTGGGAGGAGATAAGGCTGCTGGTTTGTTCAAAACAAATTGGCTGAAAAAATCCTGGATGGAAAGGGAAGAGTCATCTTCTACATGGTTAGCCCAACAATCCCTTTCCCCAAAGAATCTACCGGCAATTCATTATGCTGGATTTGTAGCCAAGACTCTCCCACTCTCCAGAGACGTCGGATCAACACACGGAGGGGACCTGACATGTGCCATGGAGGTGCAGAGCCCCTGCTGATCCACCCTGGCACACGGAGCGCATGGCGTGTGTTAGCTCTATCCCAGGGAGGGAACATGTCTCGCGTGAAGGGGATGAAGAGGTGATGCAGGAACAGCAATGCTCAAAGGAAATGACAAGGCATGGATCCTTAATAAAGGATGGAAACTCTAGAGAACAGCTAAGTTTGGGGAGGAGCCTTTGGCAGCCTTTGTCACAGGTCTCTAAGAAAATCCTTGTATACCCCTTGGATTTAATGTCTTCCTTTTGATGGGAATCCCAAACAAAGCTGAGGAGCTGGGTACTGCCCTTAGAAAGGGGGACAAATCTGTCTTTTAAGAAGAAACCTTTAAGATAAGAAAGATGATGGAATGTTTGAAATTGACTCCAGATCTATTATCTCCTGCTGGGCCATTCTGGAGATCCTTTCCAACACCGCAGAAAACATCTGGGTGCAAAGGCCTAACTCAGCTTTGAGCTATCAAAGGTCCAAGAGGTAAGGAGAGCCTATTCTCACTCTGTCTCTAACCACAGAGAAGAAGAGTACCCAGGAGAGATTTATGGCTCAGCAGTGTCAGAGAAGGGGCATGGGTTGGTGTGAGTTGGGCATGTCCAGCCACACAGCAACGGTTGGACTCTGCTGCTTCTATGATTGCTCTGCTCAAAGTAGCAGCAGTGACTGAAGAGTAAGGAGGAAAAAATGGGTTGAACAATTAGAGGAAAAAAGAAAAGAGATCCAAGCACACAGCATCTTCTCCAGGCAGAGAAACAACACTTTTCTCTCCTGGCCAAAATAAATGTGTGTGTGTGTCTGATTGACGCTGGGAGCCTCTGATGATTGGCTCCAGCAAGGTTAGATGTATGGACGGTTAAATTCTATTGATCTCACCTTCATGGGACCTCGTGTTTGATTCCCTCAGTGTCAGACTGAGTGACCTTGATCGGACAATTTAGAATACCAACAGTGCTTAATGTGGACCAGAAATAACATCTGACATGTTGCCCTTCTGCAGGGCTCTTCACGAGCCATTTGAGGTGTGAATAGCTTGGAGACAGTCTTCATTTCCAGCTCTGCCACAGAGGATCACATGGTGTCTGCTGAGGGACCCGGAGAGAGTACATTACTGCATAACCAACATGCAGAGCAGAAAAGGGAGCTGTCGTAACATCCACAGTGCTAACGAGCCAGCAAAGGGGCTATGCCAAACCCTTTGGAGCCGAGGCTGCTATCCTGCCAGATGCTCTGGACCCTCAGCTGCTACCGACTCAGCAGAGTTGGGTGACTCCGTGTCCACTGGAAGAATGAGCACCTGCAGGCTCAGGTCCAGCAAAGCCTTTTTAGGTGGAGACCGGGGTAATTAAAAGCTGAAAACTGATTCAGCATTTACATTTCCAAAAACCTAAACTGGTTCTAAAAAAAGAAGAGTCAAGATAAACAGGCAATCGGCCAACAAGTGGCTCCAGAGGAAATTAATTCCACACAGGCTTTGCTGTAATACGTTTGTTTCTCTTACTATAAAATACATGCATTGTTCTATCATCAAAATTAGATTTTCCCTTTAGCTAGTAATTAAACCCTAATCTCATTTACCAGGAGATGACAGGGGCCTCCAAGCAGAGCTTACAGCCCTGCTCCTCTTCCCCTGCCCACCTCTCTCCACCTGCTTTTGCAGACTTTCCTCTGCATTTTAGGGTCTGTTCTTGAAGGTGCTGTGCATCAAGAAGGGCCACACTAAAGACTTCTTGTTACTTGCCAAGAGCCAGCTGTGAATGGGCTACCCCAATGCCCAGGTCTTCTCCCCCAAGCCCTCCTCATAACCATAGCTAATTTCCACTTCCCAGTAGGTTGTCTCCTCTGAGACAGATCCCAATGCCCTAAACAAAACTGTTTATTGAGGATCTCTACTATTTGTAATAGCAGCACTTCAATGCACAATGGCTAACTTTGCTCGGTTTCCTAAGGCATTATGGAAAACCCATTTGCTACTGTAATCAAAACTGCCCAGACTAGACTTTTGTACTATGCAGAGAGGCCACAGCAGGAGGAACTGCTAGAAATGTGTTTATAGATCTGCTCCAGCAGGACTGCATGATTGGCTTGGAAACCACAGACCAGCGCTGGGTGGCCCTGCTCCCAGGGGATGTTCAGACAAGTCCTCCCACCAACACCTACAGCTGTACCCAAAGCTGCAGCAGAACCTGCCATTTCGCTGTAAAACACTAAAGAGCTGTTTGGCGAATGTAACGTGCAGTTGAGCAGATGAAAACTCACTTCACCAAGGTGGTAATTGCCTCAGGCCATGAAGGTCTGAGAAAGCAGCTTTCCACACCAGCTTTCCTGGAGAATGCTGCCTCTTTCCCAGCATCAAACTGGTGGAGATCACCTATTCCCTGCGCATCTAGCCTGACCACAGCTGGTAGGTGTTCTTTCCACAAGGGAAAGTTGAAAGCAATTCGTCGGATGCCAGGCAAACAGCTTGGTCTTTGCAAAGTACAAACAGGACACTGGGAAGAAGAGCTTCAAGGAGAGGGTAGAGGCGCACATACCTCATCTGGTCCACGTGACTGTCCATCAGGAAGGACCAGTGGTACCGGACAGGAAGTGGGCTGCAGTTTGTCATCCTGACATAACGCACAGCTTCGGTGTCATTCAAGAGGCATCCAAAGTCCACGGCCATGGTCGGGAAATGGAGATTGGGGAAGTAGACTTCTCCCCGAACGGTGACCTGCTCCTCCTGAGGGTGCTCGAGAAAGCGTATCTTCAGAGCCTTCTCTGCTACCCAGATATTCAAACCCTCTTCATAAGCAGGGTTAAAGCTGATGGAGAGATGAAGTTCCTCTCCTATCTCCAGCTTCATGGGCTGCAAGGAGATGAAGAGTATTAACCACCAGTGTGATGAAGTCCCAAGGTCTGACGGCATGAAAATGTAAATATTCAACGTGTGACCCCAACGTGGCCTTCTCAGTTCATCCTTCCTTTTCTTCACAGTGTGCGCCTGCCCGCAAGCACCGCAACACTCTGGTCTGAGACTATCTCACGCTCATGCCTCTGGGCTCTGAATCCATACAAGAGGGAAAGAAATATTGTCCTCCTGAATTCTGGACCCACAGAAGCTATACGCTAAATACATAACCAAACCAGCACTCTGGCAAGCCAGGGCCTTTTGCCCTGACTCCAGAGGAACATCTTTTTCCTCACAGCACAAGCGCAACGGCATTGCAGCCTCACCCTTGCAGGTGCTAGTCACTGGCACGGCACAGAAATGGTGGCCGTGCCTACCACAACACGTTTAGCAGAGTCCATACCCAACACCTTCCACCAACAACGGGGCAGGTGCCAGGGAGCAGCTGGAGGAGCATCCTCAGCCTTCCTGAAAGCAGGGCTGCCCTTGAAGGGAGCAAGCTGCTCTTGAGGTTATCCAAGGATGGCTGCTGGAGAGCTAGGATGGTTTCCAGGAGACACCTTTACTACATGGCGTGCCCAGACCTAGTTGCACGCTCCCCTCTCCTCATGGCTTAGAGCCAGGACGCATTTCCCCAATTCAGATGATATTTCGTTTCCTTCAGCAACTCGTTTCAAATCTAATTTAGTTCAGGCCAGTCTACTGCTGATTCTAAAGAATAAACGTCTCTACCAGAGGACCTCCCAACAGAAATGCACCACCACTCTCCTCCCTCTTCAAACCCCACCAGCAGGAAGGTCCACGACTGCTCACCTGAACATCTGCGGGGAGGGGCTGCCGGTCCGCATCGCAGATCACGAAGGGTTGCTCCAAGGCCAGGACAACGCTGAGTGGCAGGGAGGACATGTTTTTTAATGAAAGAGGCTGGTACTGAAGAGTTAGGACATCACTGGGTTGCTACAGAAACAGGAGACAAGGAAAAAAAGCAACCTGAAGCGGCCACGGACCTCCTTCCCCTCTCTGATGCATTTCAAGGTTTTCAACCCCAAAAGAGCATACATCTCTATTTACTATTTTTATTCACTTCTACCCTTCTAGAAAGGTTTCCTTGAAGTAGATCAGATGCTTTTCATCTTTAGAAACTAGAGCATCCCCCGGGGGACAGGGAAACAGTCTCACGTACAGATGGGGGGATAGGACCCCGAGAGGAGGCAGCTGCTTGAACAAGATCAAAAGAGAACGTGAACCCAGAGCTTTTGTCTCTGCGTGGTTTATATAAACTAGACAGGCTTTGGGAAACTACTTTGGGGTGTATTGACATCAATCAGCTGCAGCTTCGTAGTACTCGATAAATCAGAGCGTGTGGCATCAAGCAGACCACAGGCAGACATCAGGCAGAGCTGAAAAGCTTCTAATTAAATCTGAACTCCCTGCTCACAGGATTTTGTGCTTCTCTGGAAGCCTGGGAACCAGAGGAGAGACCTGAAAACACAGAAACTAAATAATGAAGTATCTTCTCTTTTTCAGACACCTCATGGGAGAGAGAAAGATGATGCAGGAGTCAGGATCCAGAGACTAGAGGGCTCCTGCTTTGTGTTGATATTACCATCACTGCAGCTGAAGGACATCTGCGGGTCCTTTGAAGAAAGTGAGGCTTGGGGAAATGCAAAGAGCATACCAAGAGCAGAGAAGGCAAAGAGAGACAAGAGATGACATTTTTCCCTCATCAGCCTGAGGAGCTGACAGCTCTCTCAGTTTTTCTCAGCTCCCCTACAGGATCAGTGTTCAGACTTCACTGTGCCTTGAAGGAGGATCCTCAAAAACCTCCCTTTATACTGAGTACAGAAACTGGTGTCTCTCTAGAAGTGGCCACGATCCCCCTTCAGCAGAGCAGCTGTAATCTCAGTTTTACATCAGTGAAGTTAAAAACCAGTGCCATCCCTGAAAACGTCCTCACTTACTTTACAAAGCACCTCAGGAGGGGTGAGGAGGGGGTTTAGCATCACTCAGCTGCAGCTCTCTGCTCTCCCACCTGCAGCCCCAGCACACGAGGGGGCTGCGCAAAGCCCACACTGTTCTCGTGGGTCCCACACGTCTCACCCTGTGCCCTTGGCTCAGCAGCTCAATTCTGTATCCACATCAAGAAAGGCCGAATACGGCTGGTGAGACTGTCCCCAAGCCCAGAGGAGCGAAATAATGATCTCGGTGTTAATGGCAAAACCTTGGTCCTGCTCAAATCAATAGTCAAAGCCCTGAGGACTCGGAGAAGATATTTAGCTTCCCCCTTTGAACACAAGCACACACACCCCACGGGCTCTCAGTCATCAGCCAAGCTATTCAATGCCAGCATGCAATCTGCAGACTTACCTTCTCCACCCGGAAAGTGATTTCTCTGCAGGATATTTGCAGAATGGGAGCAACGAACTCACAGGTGACGTCCACTTGCATGATCTGTGCCTTCCCTGCCTTGCTCCCCACCATGGCGTGACACAGCAGCCGCTCCTTCACCACCTGCATGCAAGAGTCACACGTCACCCAGCGGGTGCTAGCAGGGCCTCCAGAAAACACCCCGCATTTGCTAGCCACCCGACCGTGGACATAAAGGATTTTGATAGCCTGGATAAAAACTGTGCCATGGGATCTTGGCCATCAACCATCAACAGGTATTACTGCCCTAAAGTGACAGTCACTCGTCTCCTCAACAGCCCTCTCTCTTTCTATGCTACACCCTATTTATGCTGCACTCAAACATCCATACCGCTACACCCCAACATCCACAAAAGGCACTTGAGTCACGTGCTGTCTACAATCGTAATAATCCCTGCCCCAAATGATGCTTGTTTTGATGTGCCCCATCGCTAAGCATAATCCTTACAAAAAGCTGTAGGAACTGATTAAAAAAATATATAACTATATTAAGGGAAACAAGTGGTAGAAGGGCCAATGGCAGCAAACCCTCCCTTGGAAGCTTAGTGGAAAGGATACATGGCAAAAACCCAAATAGCCAGCCTGCCTTCAGGTAAAGAGGGGATCACTCATTCCTAGGATGTACTGTGCCCTTCTAGAGCTGCTTTGAAAAGAAATCTCCCTAGGAAAGAGATGTCTTGCACTCCACACAAAAACCCTCTGCTGAAGCTGGATGCTCTTATGTTCAAGACTTTTTCCTGATTTCTCATGGTTTCACTTTCCCAAATTCCTCCTGTCATTTCTCATTCTTCCCTCTGGTACAACACCACAACCCAACAACTCCTCGGAGTCTACAGCCTCCAAAATCATCTGTGTTGCATGTGCAGTGCAGGCAGTTGGGCTTCTGACCAACCTGAAGAAAATTAAGTTCCCAAGACCCAAGTAAGGTGGAAAGCCCACTCCCAGGGTCTGGGCTTTGACTGCATGAGCCAGGCAGCCACAGCTGAGCTCACAGATCCCCTTTGGCCTTTCCAGGCAAGACACCCTCACCAGTGCCCTGATCACTTTGTTTCCTTTCCAGTACCTTTTTCCCTCTTCAGCAAAACCTTTGGGCTCAGAACTGCACAGGGACAATCCCATCACAGTCAATTGAGTGAGTAATCAAGTCTTCCTCAAGCTGCCACTGGGGCAACCCTTTAAAAAACCTTTCAAAGCACTGGTATCAGCAGGAGCTTAATGCAGATTTAGTCCATAGTTGCTTAAACATCTGTGCCCAGTGGTCCTGGAGCCAGGGAATGCACACCAGGGTTAGCTGGCAGTTTCTCTGCAGAGTTGGATTCCCCCTGGAAAGAAGGGTCCAGGGAGAACGCCCAGTGACCCTGCTGAAATCCCCCCCCTCTCAGCTGCCATCCAAGGGTGCTGCAAGACCTGGCTGCCCTTGGGACACCGGGGCTGGCTGAGAGACTGGGGCAAGCTGTTCTGGAAATATTGACAAAAGTCAAGCTGTCAATTATAATGATCCCTGGGAACAGGCTCCCACATGGGGAATGATCATTAGAGCTGACACACCCTGTTCGTTTTTTCTCCTCCAGGACTCAGTGCTAGACAAGCCCTCTGCTCACGTTTGTCTACAGAGGAAAAATGATGCTGCTCCCAGACACTCCCTCCCTTCACAGGTGGTTTGTTTTGCTCACTGCTTCCCCCAGATAGATGACCTTGCATTTTTTAATCTACTTTCTGCCTGTGCCCCTAGTGTAAGTAGAACTTATTTGCCCTGCCCTTCCTTTCTGCCTCAGCACACGACACCTTATAAGCTGCCCTTGGCCCCTGAAGTAGCAATACTTCCTTCAGCCCCCATTTTGGTGTCAGCAAGTTGGGTTTATGGTAGTTCTAGAAACACAAAAAAGCCTTAGCAACTGATGGTGGCCAGCAAGAAAAGCAACTGGTGCTCCCATCGTAACTTGTGGCATTAAAACAGTTTCTGGAAAGCTCTTGCTCATTTTCGCAGGCAAATGTCAAGGGGCTGCAAAAGAAGTCCCAGTGGACGTGATCTGATGGGAAAGGCTCAGCCCTCATGGGGGACCTCACCTGCGGAGTGCTGGAGAAGCCTTCCAGCGTCATCTCCACAGTCTTGCCCGGCATCAGCTCCATCCTCAGAGGCCGAAGCTTAAACACGGGGCAGGCAGGTTTGGGGTTCTGGGCGGAATCTTTGCCCTTGGTGGCACCAATGGCAGGGAGACGACGATGCCGGTGAAATGGGCTGAAACCTTCTGTTGTCCAATACAGGTATTGGGTGCGTCGCCCTTTATTCGTCATCTTGAAGTGGTAGCAGCAGGGATCCAGGCTAGAAGAGAAGCAGAGATGGAAAATGTCACGGGAGCTGCCATTTCCCAGCAATCACCCAGCTTCAGTACCCTGAAGGCATTATCCGACTGCACACTCAGCAATAAAGGCACCTCCCAAAAGGCTGACCTAGCTCAAAGCTACAGCAAGAGCCAGACCTTGGCTGCCCCGAAGTTTATCACCATCCAGCAGCTGCTCTGGTTGTGCACAGCAAGGAAAAGCTTCATGGAGAACATTGTGGTGGGTTAACCTCGGCTGGACGCCAGGTGCCCACCAAGCCGCTCAATCACTCCCCTCCTCAGCAGGACAGGGCAGGGAGAAAATAAGATGGAAAAAAACTCGTGGGTCACGAGAAAGGCAGTTTAATACAGCAAAAGCAAAGGCCGCGCACAGAAGCAAAGGAAAAGAAAAGATTTATTCTCTGCTTCCCATCAGCAGGCGATGTCCAGCCACTTCCCGGGAAGCAGGGCTTCAGTACGCTTAGCGGTTGCTCCAGAAGACGCACGTCGTAATAACGAATGCCCCCCCTTCCTCCTTCTTCTCTTAGCTTTTATTGCTGAGCAGATGTCATATGCTATGGAATACCCCTTTGGGCAGTTTGGGTCAGCTGTCCTGGCTATGACCCCTCCCAAGATCTTGCCCACCCCCAGCCTAGTGGTGAGGGGGGAGTGTCGGAGAGACAGCCCTGGTGCTGTGCGAGCACTGCTCAGCAGTACCCAAAACACTGGTGCCTTATCGACACCTTCCAGCTACCAATACAAAGCACAGCACTATGAGGGCTGCTGCGGGGAAAATGAACTCCATCTCAGCCAGACCCAATACAAACATCATCTCAGTTGCTGCAAACAGAGCATCAACAGCCTTTGGGGCTTAATAATCAGAGTATTTTTCCAAGGGGCTTCCTGCAGGTCTCGCTGCATCAGACACTGAGCTGGCCTGGCCTGGCTGCAAGTGGAGGGAGGAACAGCTTCGCTGCCATTTCACCTTCCCCTTGGGAACTGCTGCCTCAGGTGGCTTCCTCCAAAAATGCTATTGGGGAGGCTGCAGGGTATACAGACTCATCTGGTGATCCGGGCACCACCTGCCTCACTGGTGGGATCCCCCTCATCCCCCCATCCCTTAGAGAGCAGCCAACCCTCATCGCCCCCAACATATCGCCCTTTGCCTCAACAGTGCAGCTGGGTTTGTAGTTTAGGGAGATAAATGCACTCTGAGAACACAGGATCAACAGAAGTTTTCCCAATACGAACACGGCAGCAAGACCAGCTCTAGCTGCTGAGGGAACGGAGCGACAACCAGAGATGAAGAACTAGAGCTAGATATAAAGCCAGATGAATATTCAATGGAAATTGATTCCTTCAGGTAAAGAAACACTAACCGCAGGCTAGTCTGGAGTCATTATTTTACCCTCTATAAAGCTGGGCATGACCAGGAAATGAAGAGTTCCTGGAACAGTTATTGTCTTTTTGAAAGGTACAGAACATGTGGCTTACAAAATGCATGTCTGCCATAAGCAGCTAAATACAAACACACAAGCATATACTATAGAACAAACAAGTCTGTGAAACAGACTGTTAAAAAAAAAATAACGAGGTTTACAAGTTTAATATGAAATGTTGTGTGTTGTGGAGAGCAACGGATGAAAGCTCGGAGCAGCTCTGGGGAGATGCAGAATTTGTGGCTCTGGGTGTATTGGGTTTGCGTGGCAGCGCTTTGGTAGCAGGGGGGGCTACAGGGGTGGCTTCTGTGAGAAGCTGCTAGAAGCTTCTCCTATGTCTGATAGAGCCAATGCCAGCCGACTTCAAGACGGATCTGCCACTGGCTAAGGCTGAGCTTATCAGCAACAGTGGTAGCGGCTCTGTGATAACATATTTAAGAAGGGGGAAAAAACGGGAAGCGGCAGCCGGAGAAGAGAGGAGTGAGAATATGTGAGAGAAACAACTCTGCAGACCCCAAGGTCAGTGAAGAAGGAGGGGGAGGAGAGGCTCCAGGCGCCGGAGCAGAGATTCCCCTGCAGCCCCTGGTGAAGACCATGGTGAAGCAGGTTGTCCCCCTGCAGCCCATGGAGATCCACGGTGGAGCAGATATCCACCTGCATCCCGTGGAGGACCCCACGCTGGAGCAGGTGGATGCCCGAAGGAGGCTGTGATCCTGTGGGAAGCCCATGCTGGAGCAGGCTCCTGGCAGGACCTGTGGAGCCGTGGAGAGAGGAGCCCACGCTGGAGCAGGTTTGCTGGCAGAACTTGCGATCCCGCGGGGGACCCACGCTGGAGCAGTCTGTTCCTGAAGGACTGCACCCCGTGGAACGGACGCATGCTGGAGCAGTTCGTGAAGAACTGCAGCCCGTGGGAAGAACCCACGTTGGAGAAGTTCGTGGAGAACTGTCTCCTGTGGGAGGGACCCCACGCTGGAGCAGGGGAAGAGTGTGAGGAGGAAGGAGCGGCAGAAACAACGTGTGATGAACTGACCGCAACCCCCATTCCCCGTCCCCCTGCGCCGCTCGGGGGGAGAGGTAGAAAAATCGGGAGTGAAGTTGAGCCCAGGAAGAAGGGAGGGGTGGGGGGAAGGTGTTGGGTTTTTTTAAGATTTGCTTTTACTTCTCATTATCCTACTCTGGTTTTGATTTGTAATAAATTAAACTAATTTCCCCAAGTTGAGTCTGTTTTGCCCATGATGGTAATTGGTGAGTGATCTCCCTATGTCCTTATCTCGACCTACGAGCCTTTTCCTCATATTTTCTCTCTCCTGTCACAGAATCACAGAATCACTACGGTTGGAAAAGACCTGTAAGATCATCAAGTCCAACCTGGGGGAAAAAAAAAAAAAGACAAACAAAAAAAAAACCACCAAAACCCACCACACAACAACAAGCCACAACCCACCCAACACCACACAGCACCATGTCCATCAAGCTACATGCCACAATGCCACATCCACACGCTCCTTGAATATCTCCAGGGAGGGTGACTCTACCACCTCCCTGGGCAGCCTATTCCAATGTTTCACTACTCTCTCAGTAAAGAGAGTCCAGCTGAGGAAGGGGAGTGAGTGAGCAGCTGTGTGGTGATTAGTCCGGCTGGGCTTAAACCACAACACTGGGAAAGCCCACCTCATCGGAGATGTTACTGGGGTCCCACCACAGCTCACTCGGTGGCAGTTCTGCAGCCGACACCAACGGCAACAACTCCAACCAGAGCCTGCGGGTGAAGGGGGGCAGAGCACAATGACATGAGCCACCCCAACATTGTCCCCTGTGTTGTGTAGCCAATCTGTGGCTGCACAGAGCACAGGACACGCTGGGCAAGCACCAACCTCCCTGCAACATCCCTGCTGATGTGGATGGCTTGTGGATGCATATTTAAGTTGCTAAAAATCTATCCTAAATGCTTAAGGTAGGATTAACCTGCTCTTTCTAACCAAAAATGTAGGTATCGGAGCACTGTGGACCCTCTTTGCGGCCAGGGAAAGCAACAGGCACCTCGAGAAGGTGATGCCTCTCGCCCCAAAAGGTCTCCAACACAAGGCAAGCAGCACTTTGCAAAGGCTTATTTCCCTCCCCTGTTTAGAAGGAGGTGCCTGGTTTCAGACACACACGGTAGCATCAACAAATCCCCTCCTCCGAGCCAAGCTCTTTCAATGAATACTCTCAATTTATCCCGCCCAACCTCAGCAGACCTCTCCTCCTCTCCCTTTCAGAGCTGGGCCTGCAGCCACCCTCGCTTGCCCGTGCCCCGGGCTGCTGCTGCGGTGTTGACGGAGGAGACAGGGAGGAAAGCAGGCAGGAGAAACCAGGAAAGAGCAACTACGTCTAATAAAGAGCAGCCTGGCAGGGGAGCCAGGGAAGACGAGTGAACTGAGGCATGATACAGGGCAAAGACAAATTCTGCTGCTCCTCCAGGACTCCCGGCAGAGGGGAAATAAAGCAGCACCATCACTTTACTCGAGGAGTTGCTAACAAGTTACCTCCATGGTTTTCCGCTGTTGCAAGACGATACTCCATAGTGAGTGAAAAAGCAAGCCATGTTACTGCAAAGGGAAATATGTTTATACTCGTGATGTAGTGTTTTCCAGCAGGAGGCTTATGGGACCTGCTGGTTTTCCTCTGTATTTTTATCTGATGAAGTGAGGAAATAAAGGTATTAGAAGTAAGGGCAATTCAGTGACAATTTAGCAACTGGTGTCCATTTTGGTGGCTTTTGAGGGCATCTAACATCTTTCAAATGGCCACAAAATGCTTCTAAAGGAATTCCTGTGGCTTCAGTGAAACAGAGCCAGGACCTTGAGCACGGAAGGAGAACTAGCCTGAAGGACTACAGCAAAACTCCTCCTGGCTGAGCCCACGGCAGAAGCGGGAGCTGAGACGTATCCTACCTGAAGTGGCGTCCCAAGTTGAGCTCCGGACCAAAGGGTTTGTCGGTGACAATGGTGGTGCCAATGCCGACAGCCCGGACGGGGATGACATAGGAACGGCTGTTCTCTATGAACAGGTTCACCTCGTCCCTGAATTTCTCCGTGTCGTCCAAGTTTGCGATGATGGTTACAGACACCTCCGTCTCGGGGGGGATCACTCCTTTACTGGGTTCAATCCTCCAGCGCGAGCGTTTGCCAGCCTGCAAGACAAGCCAAACACTAACTTAGCATGGAAGCCATGGACCCTGGTCTCTTGTAGGGTGCAGGAAAAGGAAGGACTAAAGATATGAGGGTAAAAACCAGAAAGGCTTCATTTCCCTAAATCTAAGCTACGGTGTCTGCAAACAGCAACTCTGCAGGAGCTTTTACAACCTGTAGTTTACCCTCCTTTAACAGACTCACTTCATTAACCCCGTTTTGCCCGACCCAAGAGATGCTCATCCTCAGGAGAATGTTATTCCCGCTCCTCTTTTGGTCTCTCGTTCGGAGTGCACACCAAGGGAAGCTACTTTCTCTCTCCTGGCTTCCCAACAATGGTGGCCGGGTTTGCATGAAGGCTCAAGGCCAGAGGAAGCCAGAGGACTGCTCAAATCCCACCGTGGCAGCCACGTGCCTGGGGGATACTGCTGAGAGCCTGAAGAATAACTCTGCAAAACTGGTTGATCAAAACCCCAACACCAAAGTCGTCTCTCCCAAGAGTTAGGCAGTGCTTCTCAACAGCCCCTGAAGGACTGAAGCACTCGGTCCCCACTGATCACCAGCTGCAGCGAGGTGTCCCACTGTCCTTGGCTTTGAAACACTTCAGCTGTTAAGTGTTTACAGCAGGGCAGTAAAGAACTAAGCAGAAAGAAAGAGCAAGACATGCCCTGTGGGCATGGCCCGGGCTTCCCAAGCATTCTCCTCCTCTGGTTTCTCATGCACCTTGCGCTACAGATGGGGCAATGAGGGGGCTGGACCCCCGGTCCATTTAAAAGCACAGTCGCAGGGAGCAAGCTTGCAGCGGACAAAGAGAAATGCATGCAATGTTCCCCGGCCAGCATGAAATGCACTGGGATGTAGATGTACGGCTTCAAAGCGTCCATCACAGTGTTAGTGGCACACACACCCCACAGTTCAGTGCTGTGTTTGGGACAACAGGCACTACTCACCCAAAACACCTCAGTATTCTAAGAGAAAAGGCTTTTTTCTTCTTTTTTTAATGAAAAGCAAGGATGAGCTTGGAGGCCTGACATGATCCAAGTGCCTGATCCAGGTGAAGTCAGCTTGAGTTTCCATCTGTCAGCCTGGTGGCACTGAGCTCTAACAGGACACCAGACAGCCCAAGGGAGAAGAACACCAGAAAACCAAGCAGCACTTCAAAGTCATGGAAAGCATTTTAAATAACCCCCCCAAAACGACCTCTGCTAACGAGGGTAAGACTAGCGGGAGGACAGGGAAGCAGTAACTTGCTGAGCATTCAGGGTCCCGGCAGCGTGGGGAGGTGCCCCAGCTATGAAAACTCCTTAGGCTGACTGCACGTCAGGTCTGCATGCCTGCATCCCAGGATGGAGCATGCCAAAGGCATCAAAATTATTCCAGGCACTGGCAAAACTAATAAACTCAGTTCCAGGCTCTTCAAAGCCTTCCCTCCCCACAGCCCGCACAAATTGCTCAGATAACAACAAAATTGCACATCAGCAAGAACAAAAAACAGAATCATTAAAACAGCATCTCTTTATCGGCACTGTTTTGAAGTTTATCTCCCTGTTCTGCTGTCTCTCCATATGACCATTTCTTTAATAAAGGGAATGTCATCAAAAGCTTGAGATAATATGCAATGAAATCAGGAAATGAAACAAAACCTGCACTAAATGAGGAGAGAAGCAAATATGGGAATGGGAACTGCATGTTCTCTCCTTGCTTACACCGAGTTTGACCAAAACTCTTTATATGCTGCCTGGAAATCACTTGATTCTCTCCAGGGAATCCCAGTGAGAAGATAAACAGGTGCAGCTTCTTTTTTTTTTTTTTAAATAAACAAAACATGGTCTCTTCTGCAACATCAGCTCCAGTTGAATCTGAGGGCAGCTCATCCCTGGGAAGGTGGAAGGGGATCTGCTCCCCAGGTGCTCTCCTGAAGACGACAACACATCTGGCTGGATGACCGCTGCTGGAGACCACGCGGCAGTGAGCTCCATCAGGAGCACAGGGCTCTGGATTAGGGAGGTCAAGGATCCCGTCAAAGGAGACAGGAGCCCAAAATTAGGAAACAGAGCACCGTCACTACAAGGGGAAGTCCCAAGAAAGCTTTCCTCTCTCCTCCCTCATTACAAGGCACCAGGAAAACACCGTTTGCCTCCCTGCGGTAGCACACAACACACCCAGCACGGTGGTTATGCAGGCAGAAGAAAGCTGCCCCTGATGAACAAAAATTGCACCCTAGGCCTTGTCTTTTCCTTCCTGATCACACAGGTGTGATACGCAGCTGCCTTCTGTGATGCTGAGACATGTCATTCTTGGTAGCCAAATAAAAGATGCCTGAGGAGACAGAGTGACAACAAACAAGTAGGAAATGATCAAAGAAAGATGCTTTTTTCTCTCTGCCTTTCTGCAGGGAAAGCAAACACTTCCATTAATCAATACAACTCTTTTGCACTTGTCAATACAGCAAAAATCAGACACTTAGGGAAACAGGAAAAGAAGATGACAGCGACAGCAAGGAGGAGAAATGGCTGCTTTTTTCAGCAGGTCGCATCAGCCCCCAGCTAAGCTGCAGCAGCTCCTTCATGTTGACCTATTCCTCCAGTCTTTTTTACCACAAAAAAAGGCAAACCCTCCCCTTGCGGGATCCACAGGATGCTCTAACAGGGCTGCCTGGCAGCTGGGAAAGCAATCTGACAAGGAAAGGTACGTCAGACAGACACAGGATTCAGTGGGTGAGCACGGGATGACACGCTGGCCCCAAGGGTCACAGCCCTGCAGCTACCCCGGAAAGCAGGGATAAGCCAACCAAGGACATGGGTATGAAGTCCCTACACTCCACTACAAACCCAAAAAGCCCCATCTCACGGCACAGCTTTGGAGGGGTTTTTTATTTCCTTCCTTCTGGTGGCAGAGATGCTCAGTGCTGCTCCCCACAACTCATCCGACAGACACAAGAGGGGTACGGGGAAGCCTGTGCACGATGAGGAGTACTCCAGGTAATTCCTTAAGTCTCTATCCCAAAGTGAAGTTATCCACAAAAAACATCTCAGCTTGCTCAGATAATGCTCTTTTCTCCCATAAAGCAAGAAGAAAGCTTGACTTGACAGGAACAGCAATTTGCATGTGGTGGTTAAGGATACCACCATGGCCATCTGCATTACAGCATTTTCCTTTTCTGCTTTGAACAAGACACCAGCCTTTTATTTGCCCTGTTGCTGCCCCTTAATCTAATCTCATTCAGTTTGTTGAGCTGCCAGTCAGCATGCTGTAATGTTGCTGATCCAACACTGCTCTGAAAATTTCAATCAAGAGCTCTTTCTTTCGAGTGGGGACCGTGATCCAGAAGCCTAACTGCAAAGAGCCAGGGTTTTGAGATTAGCCATCAAACGGGAAACAGGGAAATCCCAGCTCGCTGTCCTGCGGCAGTCTCCAAGCAGGAAATCAAAGCAGCAGCTTTGGCATCTTCGAGAACACAAGACTTGGGTTCAGGGGCGCAAATGAATGAAGGATGCCCAGGTCACCCACCAGCTAGGCTAAGGGACAGCCGGAGCCAGTTCTGCTCTCAGAGCTACATGTGCAGGTCACCCTGACACCCGACTGCATCTCAAATTTTATCTCCAGAATTATTCAGTCCCCTCTTCTTCCCATCAATAAACTGCCAGGCAGCCTAAGGCAGCAGCAAAGGGCAAAACTTCAAGCGAGGCAACAAAACAGCACCAAAGTAGGCAGCTGCTGAGGGCAAGGGAGGAGCTGGAGCACATCTCGCCTGCCGCGGTGCTGCTCCCATCAGGCAGGCTCAGCATCACCGTCCTGAAGGGTCTGAAGAGCCCTTGCTGAAACAGCTGATCCAGCAGGTTCCCAGCACCTGCCTCCTTGAACATCTCCAGGATAGCAGCAGCTATCCTGAGAAGCTGAGGTGCTCACCATGGGGTAACTCCATGCTGGGGAGTCAGCAGAGGGGCTATGGAACAGCAGAGGCCATCTTTGCTGCAGGGAAAGAAACCATCCCTGAACCACCTCATATTACAGTTCGAGTTATTGATTAGCACAATATTTGCAGAGATCGCTGGGAAGCAGGATGGGATTTATTGCCCAGTCCCATAAGTTAGGGCACTGAGGCAATGGAGAGGCAGATATACCCCTGCAAGCTCCCTGGGTGCACTGCAAGCTGCCCAGGGGAGGGAGGGAAGGCATCACACCCCGATGGCAGGACCTAAACGGAGCTCTGAAGGTCAGTCTTGGGTACAAGCATGCAAACCCCATCATTTATACACCAGTACCACCCATCCGAGGTGGCTTGCTCTCTGCAGAGATGGAAAGCAGATTTTCTTTGTGGAGCCAAAGAAAGCTGCCCTGGGAATCTCCCACTTTGAGGTTATGTTTATGCTCCGGGGCACAGAAACTGGAGCGAACAAGCTGCAAAAGCAGCAAGAGGGAAATTCAGCCTGGGTTAACCAGCCCCAGAACTTCAACCCACCTAGCACAGAGAAGCACAAACCCCCTCCAAACCCTGTTTTCCTGCCTCGATCCCCCCTCCAGTGGGGAGCACATCCCACCCAGCCTCAGCACCCGAGCCCTTCCCGCCTGCATCAGCCCCGCTCCCCCTGCCAGGGAAGCAGCCAAGCTCTCCTCCTGCTAGGCAGCTTGTCACACTAGGCAGCCTCCATGAATTAAATGACCTTCTTCTGCAGCTAGTCTCCAGAGATGCTCTGCAACGCTACGGAGTCCACAGACTCCGTCGCTACACCACCCTTACAAGCATATTTTTGGACAACAACCCAGCTGGGGTGACCCCCTATAAGTGTGAAACTCGCCTCACCACCAGCAGTTGGAGGACAGACCTCACACCCTAGTCTCTGTCGTCAGCTGGAGGTTGAGGCAAAGCAGATGCAGATGGAACAGGGAAACCACAGGGAAACCCATGCTCTTTCAGGAGCAAAGGGCCACAGGGTTCCCTTCATCGCCTAGAGCTCCAAAAGCATGACTCTCAGAGCTAAATACCTTCCACAAAACAAAGGGACAACTTGTAAAAGTGATCCAGACTCATTTCTGCTCAAACATCTATGCAAACTTTCTATTTTACTGAGGGGTTCCCCAGAGAAAACCGCCCCCAGAGCCAGGCTCCTCTTCCCGCGTTGTGATGGAATATCTCCCTTTCTCCCTCGGGGAGCAATATGGAAATGTTGCATAGAAAGGTCAAGTCACAGGCTGCTATGGACCATTTTTGCTGGAAAAGAGCCCCACAGATACTTACCATCTCTGCCCAGAAGGATGCAGGGATGACAGTCTGATTGCAGAGGCGGAGAGTTTGGGAAGCATCTTGTAAAACTTGGATACGGCCAAAATTTATTTTACTCGGGTGCACGGAGACAACTGGTCCTTCTCCAACGCTCACTAAATGGATCTTCTGCTCCAGGAAGCAGGTAGGAAAGATCAAGAAGAACAGGGAAAGTTTAAAAAGATTAGACCGCTCTAAGGGTACTCCTAGACTGAGGGATAATTAGGGTGGTTTGAAGTTTTCAGTGTGGTAAGACTGAAACAGAAGGCCTGGAGCACGTGTGGGATCTGGAGCCATCCCATCTGAAAGCCACAAGCTCCCGGTATCAGGGGGTAAAGAAACCCAGTTTCCCACGCTTGCTTTTTCACACCTCCTCCACACTGTTAGCTCTCTTCCCTGTACCCTGTGCCTGCTCCCACCCCTTTTCCTGCTCAGCCTTGCCCCAAAGCACCCTCCCTGACTTCTGCTGCTGCACAGCCCCACTTGGAGACTAACTTCGTTAACACTCCCAAAGCAACACCTGTGACAACCAGCACAAGTCAGAAGCAAAGCAGGCTCTTCAGAGTACAGATCAGGCAAGTTAGTTGCCTCTGATTTGTGCTTGTGTGTATTCCTGGTATTATATGAATAACAGACATAAATTCTAGTGGGGGGAAACCCTTCTTTTGAAGGGAAGCATGCCTTATATTTACGAGCAACTCTTTTGTCAAACTTCACATTTCCCTGCAAAGCCTGCGTTGCCTGGCCTTCCCGTTGACTGCTTTACATTGCACACCCACAAGGGCCTGGGTTGAGAGGTTCAGTGGCATCCAGGGGATTTAGCAGCATCATTTCCATTCCTTTTCATGGAAGTTTAAATCCCGCAACTACTTTCAACATGTCAGCCTTCCTTTCTGTTACAGAAAGCCTCAGGTTCCCAGCAATCCTCTGACATCCTCCTTCATGCTCAGACAGATGACAAGACATTTTAAAACAGCCGCTTCAAAAGTTAGTATCCTTTTAATTTAAAGTGTAACTAAATTTCATCTAGATTTCAGCTAGATGAAGCCAGGACACTACATACAACGGTCTCTTGACTACATTTTGTTGTCGCTGCTGCTGTTGTGTATGCAAATGGTGTGGAGACTCACATGTTTTCAGCTGGGACTTTTGGCAAAGAGATTTGATGGATATTTCTCAAACATGATGGGCCTGACTTCAGAAAAGCTTAAATCCAGCTTTGCACAAAACATCACTTCAGCATGTTTTCTTACGTGCTTGCTTTAGCAGGATTCAGGGAGGTCCCTGTGCGCTCCTGAGCAAAAGTCCTAATGAAGCAGCGGTTGCTGCTCATCTAATAATACAGCAGAGTAGGAGAGGCAGGGATCGTGCTGCATTTTAGACTGGGCTTGTTATCCCATCTCACATATCCATAATGAAATGCTGTGTCAGACACTTGGATTACCACCTAAGAGAATACCACCCCTCCTCTTCTCTGGGCATGAGCCATTGCTCATGCCACGGATCCCTTCTTTCCTTGTCCACGCCAGCCATATATTACAAGTTCTTGTTTTCCCAGGAAGAATCCCTGTACACTTTATGCCCCACCAAGATGAGTCGCACAAAGGCACACATCTCCCCTAGCACTCACCAGCGGGGATCCTTCGCTCCCAAACACCGTGACACGAGCCACTGTGTCCTGCTCTCCCGTCACCTGGGCTTCCAGTGTAACCGGGACCTCCACCAAGCTGCGAGGCTGGATAATCCCGCATGGCGTGGGGCTGGAGTACCACACAGGAGCATCCTTCTTGTGTTCCTATAAGGCACAGAATCAAAACCAACTTTAAAGCTTCCTCAAAGGTCACTCTAAACTCCTTGACATCTACCACAATGACAATTCACGCACATTTTTAAAAATCCCTAGGAGAAAGCAGAGAGGCACAAAAACAGATGCAAGACTAGTATGGGCTTAGCATCCTGAGGGGGTCCGAGAGCTGCTACATGCACAAACACCTGCTCCTGTGCTGGCAGCCTCCTTGCAGCAGCCTTTCATGACCTTTTAAGTTCTCCTACAGGAAAGTACCCCAAAGACTAGACTATGAACTGCTTCCTAAAGTTTATATTCACGCAGGTTCCTATTTAACTGCTTCCTAAAGTTTCTATTCAGGTAGGTTCCTATTCTCAGCAAACCTTTAGGTTTGACTATAAACCAGCAAGGTCTTCTCCAAAACTCCTTTTTTCCTAATATACCCCTTGACAACATTGGAGGAAAGGAGGTGGATGCGATGCCAAACCTGAGGAAGAACTGCGTAGCAGCCTGGGAGATTGCTGTCGTTCTCAAGGGTCAGCATCTGCCGATACGGGTACTTTAGAAAGCACCGTCCAAATGTCATGACCGGGTTGAGCACTCGCAGCTGAGGAACGATGCATCTAGGCAAAGAGATGACCAAAAGGGAATTGGAGATACTGAGAGAATGTAGAATTTATTTACTCCCCAAATAGCATGAAATGGAGCATAACACGTGTCACTGTCAAATGGACGTTTAAGACCCCTACAGCAATCAATTGCCTTTAATTTCTTTTTATACAACAACCTCTTGTAAAGGAGGAGCAAACCCTGAGTCTCAGCATTGTAGGGGCTGCCAAGTGCCCAGGCAGAGCACTGTGCCCTGTCCCAGAGCTGTCTGATGGGCACCTTTGCCCCAGGAGGCTTGCAAAGACACCTTGCACCCTCCTGACGCTCCCAGCAAGGCATGAGCTCCAGGGGAGCCTTCCCACCCATGACCAGGGCTCACCAAGCCTCAGGGAACACAAGACCCCACAATCTCAGTAAAAATTACTCCCTCCTCTCCCATACCTCTCTTGCCCTGCCTGAAAACTCAGCCATTTACCCCAGCAACAGAGGGCACAAGCCACCACCTGCCTCACGCAGTGGCTGGTCACCCCTTCCCCACTTCTGTAGCCACCTCGCTCCTTGACCCTCACGGGTCCATACACTGTCTGCTCCCATTTGCACTTCTTTTACGGAATTGCAGCCCAGGCACTGACTGGAAGACTCTGCCTCTTGCAATTCAACTGACACCCACTGCAGCACAACAGCATCAAATCTGGCTGCAGCAAGAACAGCTTTTGGCTTAAATCTGAGAACAGTACGTCTCAGAAGGACCAGAGGAAAGCAGAGAAACCTGAGCTCACCTTCCACATCAAGGACTATTTTCCCCGTCCTAAGATCTTGCCTCTACTTCCCCTCACCAGTCCTGACACAAGCCCCTTCCCCATTTGCACATGCCTTCGTTAACTGAACCAGACACCAGCTTTCAGCAGGCTGATCACTGTGTCCCAAATGAATGTTGCATTTTGGTTGCAACCCAGCACAAGTCCACCACTTGCAGGAAGAAGGAGAGGCAGCCCTTTGGAAATTTCTTACACCTCAAGCACCAAAAGCCAGGCCAAACATGAATATAATTACTGTTCCCTTTAGAAAAAGGCTCAGCCCCATGCCTGTCCGTTGAGCACAGGTGCTTCTCAACGAGGGCTGCTTTCAAAGCACTGCTGTTCTCCTAGCTAGCTGGGTAGAACTAGCTCATTAAGCAACGCTTCTCATTTGGAGATGGAGCCAGAAAACCGCGTGCAAGGCAGTGTGCTGGTGGGGGGTGCACGAGGAGAGACGATGAGCTGCAAGGGAAGCAGTGATACCTGGCTGTGAGAGGCAATGCCAACACCTCCTTGCCAACACCGTCCACGTCCACCACCAGTGCCAGCTCGTATCTCTTCACGGTGTTGGAACACAGGGTGACCTGGCGGAAGAGAAGACCATCAAATACTTCATCGCTCCCAAAAGCCATCGTCCATGTGTGGTGTCCTCCGGTTCTCCTTCCACAGTAAGGAAAGGGAGGATTTTGCCCTAATTCTTCTGCTGGTCCATGTACAGAGCACAGGCTCTGCGAGTAATAAAAGTCTTCTGACAAGATCTGCTCTGTTAAATACACCGTGCAGTTATCAGGGTATATGCAAGCTAAATTAAAGCACAATTAGACTAATGCTCTACTCACCACTGTATTAAAATTAAGGGACCAGTTTGTAATCTCGACTAGAATAGCATAAATCCAGAGGACATCTGTTGCCTTGAACAGAATGAGTTCAGCTTTACAGGGGGAAGCTGAGAGCAAAACGTGGCCCAGCAGATGCTGTGCAGTTCACGGCTGCCAGAGCTTTTGCAGTCCCCCTTGGGGATCGCTGCAGTGAATACAGCTCCTCCTGCTCAACAGGACAGGAGAAATTAGACTGGGAAGAAAGGCAAACTGCTTTATCCAATGACATCTCTCTTTTTAACAGCCACCTTCTGTCCTCATCCTTCCTCTGCCCACTTTAAATCCAAGAGATCGCTCTAAGCAGCTCTCAAAAACACAGGAGTGGCTTCTGTACCTGACTATACGGTACAAGACCTTCCGCTCAGGATTTTGGAAACAAAACGGTGCTCCTTCTGAAACGTCCCACAGTAACCCAGCCAACAAAAGCCTAACACTAATGCATATATCTTACTCGCGTTATGCTGGCAGCACTAAAGCCCTCTCATGCATCAGTGAAGCTTCAGCTCCACCTGCTGAAGCACGTATGGCCGGACTCTTTTCCATACCTGGATATCCACGACCCCCTGGGAGCGGATGGTCCCTCTGCACGGCGTGATGGTAAATTCGGTTGGCTTCACAAGACCTTGGGCTCCCCTTCTCCAGGATGAGTGAGTGTTGTCCGACACAGGAACAAAACTGGTAACACTGGGCTCTCCCGAGCCGTCCCCAGGAATGCGAAGGTTGAAGGTCATGGGCACCAAGGAGGTGTTAGTGAGGCGACACGACAAGGTGCGAGGAAAGCCTAGGAAATGACACAAATATGAATTTACGCCCCAGTTATCCCCCTGAGTCCTGGTGTGAATATCCTGTTATGATAAAACTGTGCCTGGAGTTCAGCTCTTTTCAATCTGAACCACAGCTAGTTGAGGAGCTAAGCAAGGAATTCATCGTCACTTAAGCTCTCTTTTATGCTGATCACAGAGATTGTTTCCTTGGCAATGCCCACTCTTAGCGATGCCGAACACCAGAATTTTGTCTCTCTTTACCTGAGGAGCGCTCTCACATGCCCCAAAACCAGCATCAGTTATTTCTCACTTATGAGCGTACATCCAGACAGACCGTTTTTTCTGAAAATTCAGTCCGTAACATTCCCTGTTAACTCCACGAACACCCCCACAGTTTTCAATATATAAAAGCAGTGTATTGTCATCGAGGAGAAGCTCCAGTAAAAGAAAGGATGGATGCAATTGGCTACTACAGCACGATGCAAAGCACTCTAATGCAGTTTCTCTAGGCAGCATCCTCAAGGCATCTCCTGTTTGGGGGCAATCAGACTCAGCTCGTGACAACCTGCAGCCCACTTCACAGGAGGCAAGCCTGATGCTTGCTTAGAAATTAGCGGGAACCGTGTCTCACCTTACCTAACAAACAGGGACATCGCATGCATGTTGCACACTGGCTTTGGTTACTGCCCGCAAGGGTTTACGTCACTTTACCTTTGACACTTGCTTTCCATAATGGAAAAGCAGTGATACAACCACACCTGGTGGGGATGTGCTGCAGAGACAGGACATCAGCCCACAACCTGCTCTGGAGTGGACATCTGCCTTGGATGGCCAGCTCTGTGAGAAGGAGACATCTCCCATGGCCTGCTTACCAAGCGTTACTTGAACACAGGTGGGGAGGAAAACCAACTGCAGACACAGCAGGTAGTTCATCCATGCCCATCGACAGTGACCACTGCCCACCTCCAGCAACTACTCCAGCAGGGAGGCAGGAGGCGCACAGAAAGGACAAACACAGACTTCACAGTCCCAAAGGAGACCGAAGTCTCCAGATGCAGACAACAGTCAGCAGCAGAGCTAAAAGAAGCAAAAATACAGTAGCTGCCTTCAGCTCAAAAGGCCTTATTAACGAAATCAGATTAAGTAGGATGAAGCTCCTATTACATAACCATATTTCTGCCTGGTGCATTTCTGGTTTTATTTATTCAAAAGGAAATAAAGAAATAGCAGAGTGGTGATGTAGGGAGGGGAGGAAGCAGCTCAGGAAAGGTAATGAGTTTTCTTAGAAAGTCCATGAACAGCATGAAAACACAGAGGCATCCTGGGTGCAGAATGATAATGGCCCTTCAATCACAATTGATTTCACATTTCAACCTTAGAACATCTCAGTAAAAAGCCTTTTGTGAGACGGAGGTGGAGAACGAGAATCTGCACTTTAATGGAGATGCTCTGGACGCTCAGCCACTGGCTCCATCAGCAGACCTGGGCTTTTGGCAGGGAAGGAGAAGGAGCCCAGATCTCGGAGGACATCAGTGCCCGATGCTGAGCTATTGCTTGGGCATATTACCTGGGAGGTGAGAATGAGGTGCCCTCACAGCACTAATCAACAGCTCACACTGAAGGTCAGGTGGGGGAAATGGTGTCCTCCCCTTGCAACACGCACATTGACCCAGAGCAGCTACAGGCTAGCATGGGGCTTCAACTCCCTTCTCCTGCAGTCCCATCCCCTGGGCCCTTCTGGCACAAGGACTTTCACAGCCATTCTGCTGCCAAGCATTGGGAGGTTGGGGCTGAACAGACTATGAGGGACACCAGAAAACACTGACTTTCTGTTCCTTTGGTCCTACCTGACCTCATGATGGCACAACACTGCCTAAGCCACCAGCAGCCCTGGTTTTAACACCTCGAAGGCTGCTACGGAGGAACACAAGTGACAGGTGCTCTTCTGTTCAAGTGCTCTGTTTGGTGATGCACAGACCTCTCAACCTATGCTCCAAGCCCAGGGAACACTCACCGAAGGAGACGTCACCGAAGCGGAGGGAAGGTACGTTGAAATGAAAAGTCGGTCCGATGACACAGCCCCTGTGAGGACAAAGACAGGCAGAGGAGGCATTGGTTTGGTTAAAGAGAAATGCAAAGTGTTCGGCTTTCGTTACTGCTCGGAGGGATAAAAGCTGGTCTCAGAACCACAGCGGGTTTCAAATCAACCCGTCGCCTTTCTGCTCAGCACAGCATCCATGTGGACAGGAGACAGCCAAAGCAAAGTGGTCAGCAGCTGAGAGCTGCTGATGTGCCTTAGGGCACCATGTCAGGCAGGGTATGCCCCCAAGTTGCTGCTGACCTGATGAAGGACCCTGAACAAGGGATGGCTCCGTGCCTCAGTTTCCACATCTGTAACATGATGACACAGAGGTCTCCACACAAAAGTGGACCCATTGTACTAGCTTTGCCAGCTGCAGGTTCTCTGCTTTGGTATTTCTTTGCTGGAACTGGTATTCCCATGGAGTAGATGAACATCTTGTCCTCAGATCATCTTGACCCATGCAATCATGAGGCATGCAGGATTTGGAGGCATGATGCCAGGGGAGCTCCCAGACACCCACTGGCCACAACAAGAGCAGCAACAGTTCTACACAGCGGACAGCTGAATCTTGGGGAAAAGGATCAGCTTGTCACCAGTGCACCAGCTGACACATCCAAGAGCAACACACGTCTCCAACCACCGAACACGGGTGTCCTGAACCCACCACACCTCCTCACCTGTCCTTAAATTCAGCAGCCAGGCTCCAAACTCCAAAACTCACCAAAATCCCCTGAAATCAGCACTTGGAGCTGCACAACAGCCATTAATTTATTTCATGGTTGATGCCAATCAATGCCAGCTCTGCCTCTTAGTTAAAAATCAAGGACCACAGTGAACGCTGCCTTCTAGTTTTAGTCACAGGACTGCCACTGGCTCTGTTCGGCACATGAACAGACCCCAGCATCCCGCAGGAGGGACCTGCGTTCATCTGTGGTGTCCCATTTCCAGCATCCCTGTCTAAACACCAAAGAAACAAGCATTCAGGACCTTGTAAGGTTGGGTTCCTTCCCAAGAAGAATCACCTATGGTTTGGGCATCTTCTGATTGCATAGCCAAAAAGCACTCAAAAACTGACTTTCAGGAGTTTCAATCCAATACTAATTCTCGATTCTTGGAGCTGAAGCAGCTCCTGAGACTAAGTCAGGGAGCAAATCCCTGATGATGATGATGAAGTTCCCTCTCCAAGGACCTCACATAACCAGACCTAACTGCCCAAGCCCTAACACCTTGCTTTGGACACAGCAAAGGGAGCAGGCATGCTTTCCGTCACAGCACTTGCCACGAGACGATGGAAAACTACCTCCAAACCAACCATGACTGGGGATCACACTGGGAAACTGCCAAGGATGAGCCTTGCCAGGCAAGCGGAGAAATGACTGCCATTTCTGCTGAGTGCACCGTATCTGTGCTCAGGGAAGTTAAACCTGAATGACTGCCCAGAAGGCTCGAGCAAGGAGCCAACCCAGAACCCTGTGCACCACAGCTGATAACAGTACAGCTTGCAAAAAAATGCAGGAAAAAGCAGTGGTTTTGGCAACTACCGCGTTTTACAGGAGCATTAGATAATGCACTTGTGAAGGGAGATCAGGGTCCTTGCAGAGCACGAAGGATAACACAAGGTGGGAGAGGAACCGCTTCAACACTCATCCCCATTCCTTCCTTCCTTTGCAGCCCAGTCTCCCACCAGCCAGCTTGCCTCCATTCAAAAGAGCTGGGAGTTTTTCTCCATGGAGGACTAAATCCAGTGCTTAAAACTTCCCGACGAGGGAGGCTCAGCTTGACCTGGTGGATGGACATCTCAAAGGCCTTTGAAAACAAACAGCTTGAGCTACGGGTCTGGAGAATGAGAGATAAGGACTGGATAGGGATCCCTGAAACTAAGGCAAGGCAGAAGTCAAGGACGCAGATGACATCTCAGAGCAGAGTGGACTGCAATGGGAATTACTGCTGAGGGACAGCTGTACTGGAGCAGGTGGGCATGCTGGGGTACCCTCAGATGGGCTGCATAGGAGCCACCACCTAGAAAGGAGGAATACAAGGATGGGGAAGAAATAAATAAAAAAGGACCAGCAATCCTCTTTCACTGAGACATAAGGTCTGCACCGAGCTCAGGGCTGTGCTGGCAGAACAGGGCAGAGTGGCCACAGAGAAGGGGAGGACGTGCTGGGCACTGGCAGCCAGGGCACCAGTGGGGAAAAAAGGACCACTTCAACCAGCCCCAAAGCTCCAGAGCACCCAGCATCAGCTTCCCTGCCTACACCACATGAGCCCACCAGCTCGTGGTTAAGACTTGCTGGGACAAGTTTGCATGCTGCTGTGGTCCTCAGAAATGAGCTTTGCCTCTCCTTTTTTTCCCCTTCTCCCTTCTTGCTCGGTGAGGATTCTCTTTTGCAATGGCACTAGCCCAGGGGATGATGCCCAAGTCCTTGTGACAGTACTTGCTGCAGAGCTTCCTGTCTCCTGCATCAGCACGTTTCTGGCTGCAGAAAGGAGGTACCGTAGCACTCGCTGCACAAGAGCCGGGAGGACAGCTTGTCCCAACGCATTAGCATGAGAGATGATGGTAGCTGCTGCTACCCATTTTGTATGGAATGTTAACAGAGGATTTTAAAAACACTGCTTCTGGCTGCAGAATCACCCAGGCTGGCCCCTCTCCAAAGCCCTCTTGGCCCTGCTGGGTGTTCAGGGGGACATCCCAGACCATCTACTGCCCAAAGCTGATACCATCACACTGTCTGCCATGGCCCAAGGGGGAATGAGCTACCTGTAGCAAGGAGTCACTTCAGCTCCTGGGTACCGGGACAGGGCAGCAGGCATCTCCACACCTTTCCCGTACGGCCTCCAGTCAAACTTTTTTCCAGCACGGGCAGTCACTTAAAGCCCCAGGGTCCTCACACAGAGATGTCAAAAGGTCACAAAAGGAATCTGCTGCTGCCAAATTCTGGGCAAACAGTGTCCTAGAAAGTCACAGAGCCACCCTGGCTCAACCATGAAGGCAAAGCTGCTTCCCAGAGGAACCCAAGACTTTGAAAGTTAAACTGCGTATTGAGAGCAGAGGAGGCATGGTCACAGGTGGCCAGCAGCTCAAGGGAGGTGATCCTGCCCCTCTACTCGGCTCTGGTGAGACCCCACCTGCAGGACTGGGTCCAGCTCTGGAGTCCTCAGCACAGGAAAGACGTGGACCTGTTGAGGCAGGTCCAGAGGAGGGACACGAAAACTATCAGAGCGATGCAACACCTCCCCTATGAGGAAAGGCTGAGAGAGTTGGGGTTGGTCAGCCTGGAGAAGAGAAGGCTCCAGGGAGACCTTCTTGCAGCCTTTCAATACTTAAAGGGGGCTTATAAGAAAGACTGGGACAGACTTTTTAGCAGGGCCTGTAGCAATAGGACAAGGGGTAATGGCTTTAAACCAAAAGAGGGTAGATTTAGACTAGATAGAAGGAAGAAATATTTTACAATGAGGGTGGTGAGGCACTGGCACAGGTTGCCCAGAGAGGTGGTAGATGGAAACATTCAAGGTCAGGCTGGACGGGGCTCTGAACAACCTGGTCTACTTGAAGATGTCCCTGCTCACTGCAGGGGGGTTGGACTAGATGACCTTTAAAGGTCCCTTCCAACACAAACCATTCTATGATTTCCTCTCGTAGACAATTATACTTTCTTGGCTGCTGCAATTGCAAGGTTCAAACTGGAGTCAAGGTTAAAAAGCCTTGGCTCTTAGTGGGGGGTGCTAGGATCTGAGCCAAGACAAAGACCTTAGACAACCCCTTTTTTCTCTGCTCCATCATCAAATGAGGTAGGGGGGAGCTGATTACCCAGAGAGAGCTACAGATGTGCCCACCAAGCTCCTATAACCCTCCTCACCTGATAGTCAAGGTCACAGGCTCAGGGGATCCATTCACACTGAACTTGAATTCTTCTGTGAACTGCCCCAGGATGGTGGAACTGAAGGAGATCCGGATGACCTGGAGCCCGTCCGGCAAAATGGTGCCCTCCCGGGGCAGAAAGGTGAAGCAGGAGCCCAGAGCTGTAGCTGGAGGGACCAACCGGAAGAAAGCATCGATGGCTCCTTTGTTAAACAGGACCGCCTGCAGCAGCAAGAAAGCAAAATGGAAATACATAAGGAATCTTCCTTTCTTACACAAGGCTGACTTGTTCTCCCATTAAACAAGTAACATCTGTAAAAAGACAGAAGATGCCGTGTGCTGCTGCTTGGCAGAAGCCAAAGAATATGCAACAGGACAAGTTCTGCCTTTGGGTTTTTACATGCAAAGCAGTGATAACTTCATCTAAACAGAGTCACGCTGGGTTTACTCTACTGATACAGAGCAGTCCACTCTGACTTGCAGTGCAGAGGACCTGCTCAGCATCAGCGAGTTGATTCAGACCTGTCCCTAAGAGCAACGAAGGGCGGTTACTAGTGGGTCATCACACAACTGCTTCTGCTCCTGATGAGCCTGGTCCTGCCAAGGGCAGAACATGGGCAGCTTCCATTGCAGCCAACAAGTTCACTGCATGTAGAAGACCCCTCAGGCTAGCACTATAACCAACTTCAGAAGCACTCCCCAACTCTGCTACTGTATAGAAGTTAGGTTTCTCTTCTTTCTTCTTTAAGGTGATACTTTCTTAGTCTTTGCTCCAACAGACATGTCAGGAAAGAATGAGCGTGAGGTGCATAGCAGCTCCATCTATTCCAAAGAAGTTCTCTTTCCTAAATATACACAGCCATCATCTAAGATTTTACCATTATTGGACTAAACTGCAAATTTAGAACCAAGCTGTATTTTGTTGAATGCTCGAGAGATCTACTGCCTCGAACAAGTGACACAATCCCACAGCGTTTGTTGAAATTCAGCTCTTTTCATGTTGGGCGAGAAATGCCCACATCTGCCTGTGAGTACCGGCACGCTGTCCATCACCAACAAACCTACCCAAAGCAAAGCTGTAGTTTCTGATTGCTGCAGGGTGAAATCCTGCCATTTCCGTGGACTTAGCTATCTGCTTTCAATTTCTTTTCCCTATTTTTTGTCCTTGCAAAACCTGTCAGAAAAACTGAGACAGAAGCATAGAAACATCCTTTGTTTTTCAACTTTGCAGCTGCTGCTGAAAATATGCATGTATTCAAACTCCACAATGGTAACTTGAACACTACTCTCGCCTCTTGTGTGTTTTACACCTTCGTTACAAATTGCACTTAGGGATCCTACGCTGAGCTGAGGTTTACCTCCAGTCTAGCTGCTTAGGAAAGCACTAACAGCTTCATCTACTTCATCACATTTTCTCAAGTAATGAAAATCATAAATTGATAGAGAGAGAATCAATAAAGTATCAGCATTAAAAATGCACAGAGCACACAATATTTCCGTAAGAAAACACCTTAATGTGTCCTTCCCTGCCATAGTCAAGGTTTTGAAAGTGTCTGGCATGATGTATTGCCTCGTCTTCTACCTCTTTCACTTGCTCTATCTTTTTTTTTGCAGAAGACTTGACATCATTGGGGGGAGGCAAATATATAGAAAGTGCCTTTGCTTCATTTCCAGAAATGCTTTGCTCTTCATAGAGCCAGAGGTGCACCAAGCCCGAAGCGTGGTGAGGGGCTCGTCAGCGAGGGGAAGCACTCCCAATTTCTTTCCTAGGGACAGCTCTGAGCCAGGAGGCTGGACGGCTTTCCTCTGACTCCCAGGAATTGGTAGGATGCACTTAACTGAAAACTCTTTGCAAGGGACTTGAGTTCAAACACAGTAAATTTGTTCCAGCTGCTTTTTAAGAGCCAGAGTACAAAGGTGCTTTGCATCTAGGGCTGAAACAAAAGCCTCTGAATACTTATCTTTTTGACCCAGTGCTGCTTTCATGTGTCAAGGGGGGTTTTTTTGCATGAAGCCTCCCAGCTGATCTCAAATGGACGTTGCCAAAAAGCAGGGACTAGGGCTTCACGAAAACATACACCTTTCAGACCCCACCAAAAGTATCCAGATTCTGTGAAACCCCCCAAACTTGACTAGTATGTCAAATATTCCCTGCTCACAACTGCCTGAGTTGCCAGGAATCCCCCAGGTCCACGAGGCTCAGCGTTGCCCCGGGAGCCGTGAGGATCCAGCCCAACCCCTGCAAACCCCTCCTGCTCACCTCATAGCTGTGTGCTGATCCAATGAAAACCTTCCCGATGTCCAGCTGGTCAAAGTTGAAGCGGAGCCGGGGCCCTATGCCTTCACCTTTGATGCGCAGGGGCAGCCTGGCCTCTCGGCCTGGGGAGAGATTGCCGTTTCAGTACAGTAATTCCCTCTGTTGCCCTGGATTTTCCAGCCTGCCTCAATGCTAGTCCCTGACTCCACGATGGATGGGACCAGCTCTAGATGCTCCAGGGAGAAGATACGGGACCCTTCTCCTCCCTCAGGACATATGCCCTCGGGCTGGTTTCTAATTTAGTGATCAGTTTGCACCCTGAAAACGGGATGCTGAGTTTAAAACACGATCTCTGAATTTCTTCCCACACACTTAGATGAGCTTTGAAATCCATTCAGTGAAGGCACAAAGCTCACAAAACAGAACTGAAGATAAAAATCTGCCATCTATACTGATGCAATCAGAGACAACAGCACAGGAGCCGAGAAGTACGAGCCCAAGCAAGGCGAAGCTCCCTGCTAACGGCCATACGCACATCAACAGTAACCGCTCCCAGAAGAAGACTTGACAGCACTTCCGTAAGACAGGATGGGCATAAAGCTTGTCTAGCGGACTGCTCGGATTCCGATTCCCAGGGAGGACGTTCACCCTGCTCAGTACAGCAAGGCCTGTGCAACGCTACCCGTATGCACCATAGACGCCGAGCCACGAGGTGACAATTCCCACGCAGGGAGAGAAGCACAGGCTGGCCAGAAGTGGTCTTTTCGCAGACACCCCGCACTCAGCGGGGCTCAGTCACCTGAGGTCTGACAGCATCTGGGGAGCGGGAGGTGATCCAGGATCTGGGAGCACATTTGTAACTCAGCTCCTGCTGCCTCAGGCGTCTGATGATGCATCCGTGTAATAAAGATTCATCTTGGAAGTATATGGTCTATAGGGGCTTAGTGCTCGTCCACGAAAGCTGTTCTGCTGTGTCATTCTTTGGCCTTTCCAGGCACCTTGCAGCAGAGCAAATGCTGGCAAACCCATGGCATGAAAGCTTATCCCTTCACTGCCTTGGTTGTTCTGGGATCAGTGATCCAAGCTTGTAGCCAGGCATCGCGAGGGCTGGCCTTGGACAGGAGATCACCTGGAAACCGCAGGGACAGCGGGCATGTGCCAGCCCTGACCTGCTGACCACCCACCCTTCCCAGCAACTACATAAGAACCGAGGGGGCTGGAAGACTATTTGTGCCTCACCTTCACCATGGGTAACAGAAGCAGAAGAAAGGAGCTGTACCTGAGATTTCACAGTAGACCGCTTGTTGATACACTCTGGCTTCACGGGGTTTAAAGATCACCTTGATTTCAGCCGAAGAATTTGGCCAGACATCTCCCTCCTAAAACAGAAGCGGACAGAAAACCATTTCTCTTTAAACGTTACATGTCTTGTTTTCAAGCACAGCCCTGTAGCCTATATTTAGAGCATCAGTGAAGAGCAAGGAGCAAGCAACACTTGCCAACAACATTTATAAAAGAGTCTGGAAGCGGTTGCAAAAAACTGTCCCAAGTCCCTTACCTTTACTGGCACCCGGGAGAGGCATTTTGTTAAATTAGGGCTACAACGAAGCAACCCAACTGGCAAACAAATTCCAGCAAATCAAGCAGGATTTCTTCAGAGGTACCAGCCAGTCTAAGTAAAAGGGACCTGGCTACACTTCATGTCTGTACATCATTACATGGAGTACCAGCATGCAGTACTGTGGGCAGCCAGACTTCTGCACCTCACCTTAATGCACTTCAGGAGCTCAAGGCGGGGTTGAGCTAGTTCTGGAGTCATACTCCAACTGTAACGAAGCAGGAGCCCTGGGACACACTCCAAAATCAACTCTAATGCATCGCACGATGCCCTTCAGGCTCAGCTCATCAGCTCCCACTCTACAATACTCCTACTGCTCTGACACAGTCTCTTGGTCACACCATGCTGCTGTCAGCTACAGTGGTGTGAAACTGCAGTTGTGCTGACATTGCTGGCTCTCAGCCTTCGATGGGCTAAAGGAGTAACCAAGAAGAGAACACGATCCCCTTCCTTGGTTAAAAAAAATAAAATTAGTTTCACCTATTTTAAAAAAAGAAGAGGTTGGGCTTATTCTAGGGTTCACTCCAAGATGAGAAGGGATTTTGCACTGCTCAGACAGCAGGCATTCTTCGTCTCAGACCATGCAAATACTCAGAATCAGAGCTCTGGTTGATTGAAGGGCATGGGGTTTTGCTTGCAGAAACAGAAAAGCAAAGATTTTTCTGTACCTATGTGCCATACAACTCAAAAAAAACCTGCCAGTCTTGTGTCCAGGCTCACAGATGCCATTGGAAGGGAGATTCAGACATGGTGTAAGTCCAGGTTATACAAAGGGATTGGTGTTTCCATGACTAAACTTGGGCTGAATTTGGCCTCCTTTCCACACAGGACCATTTCATTCTTCAGGTCAATACGTGAACTGACAATGCTCTAATACCCTTTGTTACTGCCCATACAGTATGCGTCAGGTGTGCCCTTACATATAATAATCAATACCTCTGAGCACTCTAAGAACACTTATTTATAGCCCTTGCAGTAGCTCAGCTTTAGGCAGGCTCTCACTGCCTGTCAGGAGCCCGCAGTTCAGAAGTGGTTTTTGTAACAAGCTCTCCCAGCCTCACCAGAAACCTGACCTTTTCTCTCGGCACGTCAAGGCAGCTGATGCAGGGGTCTGCCAAGTGACCTCATTCAGGGAGGAGCAGGAGGAGGAGGAGGGGAGGTTCTCAGCTACAGCTTACCATCGGCTCAATGGTGAAGACATCATCGGAGAAAAGCATGGAGTCTCCTTGCACCTTTGCCCTCTGGTTCCGGAAGGTGCGGGAGAGAAGGGAAAGGCGTTCTCGGAGAGTGGGGTCCACCGTGCACTCCTTGAGGAAGCAATCCGTCTTGACCTCTTCCTGCCTCTGCAGCCTGCGACACAGCCTGCGGCCACGGGGAGAGACAAACCAAACAGATAATTCAATAAGCAACATATTTGCAGAGACTGCCGGGTAAGTGCAGGGGCAGCAACGCACTCGGGGAGGAACAGCAGCACCAGCAGCAGCTCAGCAAGGGGCTGACCCCGAGCCATGGGGTCCCAAATGGATCAGATGATCACTTCTTGCTCCCTGGCGTGGCAGGTAGTTTTACTCCACACTCACAAGTTAAGAAGAGGTTTTGGAAAGCTAGCAGCCCTCAAGAGAGCCTCCTGGCTCAAAGCCACTGCCACAACTGATGGAGAATCCACCAACCTCAACTGGCTTTTCCGACCAAAGAGCTGCTCGGGGGAGGCAGATAAAGATCAAGGAGCACCCACTGCAGGGCTTCACTGGCAAGGGGAGAAGCACCTGGGGTTCAGCTGCAGGTTACGAGCATCACTCTTTTTCCTTCCTTTTTGGACCAGCGGGGATAAGCAAACAATGCCTGCTCCCAGTTCCCTATACTGCCTTCCACCGGGGGATCCCTGCTTCTCTGACAGCAGGACAGTGGCCTTAGAGCTATGACCATCCCTAAGACTTCCAAGTAAGGAAGAACAAAATGTCCTGCTCAGACTCTAAGACACAAACTGGCACGAGATCAAATGTAATTGGAAAAAAAGAAAAAAAAATCCGGTTGAAGTCTACTGTGGGGAAACCTGGTTGCTTCTGAGGGGAAAGAGGAACACTCAGGGTCCAGGCTGAGACAGGCAGCTGGGAAGAGATGGTAAAGGAATGGGCCAGGGAAGTACCAAGAGAAGGTCAGGAGGTTTCCTTTCAACACACTGAGCATGCACAGAAGTCACACACTGTGTCATTAAAAAGAGAGAACAGTGGAAAACGAGTTTTGGCCTTCAAGGCGCTTCTGACCTAATTACGTTGCACTTTATTTGCTCAGAGGCCCTCAGAAAGTGCTCCACTTTAAGGCAGTTTCCTGATCAGCTATGGGTTCACACTAACTCCTATATACCTACATCCATCCAAGTCTGAAAAGTCACACAAGGATTCCCTAAATCACCCAAGCTTTGAAGTGTCATTTCCAATTCACCCCCCCAGGCTGCAAGTGTTTCTCTGCTGCCTGAAATGGGAATTTCAAAGCTTGAGCAAAGACACACTTTCAAGAGCCTGACCCATCTCTCACCACCATGAAGACACGGGTGGCTGAAGCCCAAATGCACTTCCAGGTCCTGTGCTGCCCTACCTTCCCTGCACAACCCTCCACCTCCAAACTCTCCCCAGCCTCAAAGGAAGGGCACAAATAGCTCCTTGTGCTGGAAACCAGGGCAGCGTGAGGCAATTAACACCCTACAGCAGGGTGGCCTCAACTTTCACCCTACCCTGCACATTGCTGGAAAAGGAGCCTGCCACCTTATCAAAGCTGGAGTGGAAGAAACTGCAGTGACTATCGTAATAGTTACGTTATCTGCAGCTACATTACATCCCAGGTAACGAGTGCTGACACTTTCCTCAGCCTCATGGACCCTCTGTAGCCCAGGGATGTCTGGACCTCAGTGGTTTGTGCTCCCACAAACCACCAATTTGCTATCCAGTCATTGCAACCAACCTTTCCTCTCCAAAACATCTTCCTCAGCTGGAGTATGGGTGGAACTGGAATGGGAAGTGCTGAGCTCCAGTACCCTGAAACTCAGTGACACGCACCCTGATGCTGGGGATGGTTTACTTGTCCTAAACCATTCAAAAGCACCAACACCCCTGAGCCCACACGTCAGTTTTACCCTTGGGCAGCGTATCTTATGGAAGCGAATCTTTCAAACGCACCTCAGCTTCCGCTGATCCTCCTCTTCCTGTGTAGCAAAAGCCTTCCACTGGAAGTGGGCTATGATTTCACTCCGATTGTGGATGACCACGGATCCGTGGTTTGACAGCGAGAGGTAAGTCTTCTCAACTGCCAAGGAGTTCCTGTCTAGCCTGATGTTGACATCTCCAGCTGCTCCATAAAGGCTCGTGTGAATATCTTCACCTGCAACAAAGCAAAGGGCAGTCTTTGCTCACCTCACTTGCTGATGGAAGTACCAGGAAGAGAGCAAACCACACGTAACAGAAGAAAGCGTTACAGCTTTTAGCTGTATTAGCAGTTCCACGGATCAGCACATTTATCTCATCCTGAGAGCTGCCTGTGTACAGCACAAGGATGTCCTGGACACCATCTAAACCACCTTATTTCTGGGTGTGTTTGTAGAGGTTTATCCCCAACGTGACAGCATTTACAGTGAGATTTTTCAGACGTGCCCAGGTGGCCTTTGGGTTGCCATCCCACTCAGGTCACGGGGAATTCTGCATCAAAGTCATTCAGGTGACTCTGAGGAGTCCCACCACAGTCATAGCTTGACCAGGGTCTCCTGCAGGCACACCACCAGTGGTGGGTCTCTCCTGAGGATCCCTTGTTGCTGGCAAGCAAAGATGCCTGGGGGCATGTGGGCAGAAAAGGGAGGTTCAGAGGAACAAGTGAAGGGACAGCCCACCGCAGGATGGCACGCAGAAGAGAACTTCACTGTGTTGTAGAAGCAGTACCCTCACTTGCTGTTTGTGAAGATATGTCAAAATGAGACTGGTAGGGCACGGTCCACACCAGCCCGCCCATTACAGTCCTGCAAGCCCATTTCTTCAGCCTGGATCCTGTTGCTTATGCCTGAGGGTGCAAGTCTACGCTGCATATTCCCAAGCTATTCAACGACCAGAGTGAGGACATCTTTGCTTTCCACCTCAGAACAAGCTGAAGAGGAGAGAGCCTTGCCTGTGCACATCAACTGACTAATGGCTGGAGTCTTGCTGGGGTACCTGCCAGCATTTCACCCTCCAGAACAGACTCCCACCAAAGGCTCCCTCATTCCCAGAGCTTTCAAACCTTCATTCTTCCCAACCAAGGAACTCCTGGGAGTCAACCGAGCTCAAACGTCACTACCAAGCCCACTCTTCCTGTTGTGGGTGAGTGTTTCCCAGGTGAGATGCAAACAGCAAACATCAGACATGCTCTCCAGAAATGGCATTTCTAGGGAGTGGTGCTTAAAGCCTCCGAGCCAGCCCCAACTGACAAGCGCAGCAACCCGGCCATGGCCTGGAGGGCATCCGTCTGCAAAGGCAGAGCCTTCTCCTCACTGCAGGGCTTACAGCAAGGCAGCCAGTGGATGGACCTGCCTTTAAAAGGCTGCCATGCCACACCACAAGGGGAGAGCTGGACTGACTCCTTCAATCCTAAGCCAGGCAACGCAGCAGAATCACATTCATTCTGGGAGCCGGGTTGGGGAACGAGGCAAGACTCGCCCTTAAAACAGTAGATCTCTACGGTCAGCCATTCATGTCTGCACATGGAGAATTCAGCCTTCATGCCTGTACAATCCTCAATTTCTTTGCTCTTAAGGGAGTCTGGAGTGGCAGGGATTTGTGGCCAGAGCTGAGTTACGTTGGGAGAACACCAGCAATGTTTCCAAGGACTGGACAATCTGCCTCCTAGAATGGACAATTTAGCATATAAAAATCACTGAACTTCAGAAGAGTTACAGAGACGGCCATGCTTTATAAGCATTACCTTTCCCCTGCGCTGAATCCTCGGCATACATTGGCAAGCAGATGAGCCAGGACCCAAGAAATGGGAGACAGGCACAGTGCTTCGAGCATGCACAACTCAGGTTTATGGAAACACAAGCTAATCCTCCACAACGATCAAGACAAACTACTACAAAATAAACACCGTGAAAACTGTCACCTCACTGTCTAAACCCATGGCCACATAGGTCTTGAAGTATTGGGTATAGTTCTGATCTCAAAAACACTAGCTGAAGCATTTGAAATTAATAGAGAAGGGCAGAAAGTACGATTAAAAGTATGGAGCAGCTTCTATATGAAGACTGAACAGATTTCTCGGTTGAGGAATCCGTATGGGAGATAGATGGGAGAGGTTTGTAAAAGCACGAATGGCCCGGGAAATGTGAATAAGGAAAGACTTGTCATGATTTGTCACAAAACAGGAACCTGAGGGCCTGAAATAATCTTATTGGTCAGAAATTACACAAAAGTACTAGTACTTTTCCAGGGAAAAGTTAGTACTTTTCCAGTACTCTTTGTCAGTAAGAACAAGAGTCAAAGAAAGATCTAGCCCTCGGAATACCCTATAGATTCTCTAGATGCATACAAATGAGGCACTTTTTTGTGCTTCTCTACCTGAAATTTCAGTAGTTCTTTCAAGAAAGCGCTACCCATCCCATGAGCTTCTCAGAGTGAGCATAAACCATTCTCTGGGAATATGTCATTAACTGACAAATATTGAACAAAGCTGTGACAACTCATAAAGCCACAAAGAGCATTTGGAAGATAAAGGAGCATTTTTGTAACTCCTACAAACTCGAGACAACTAAAATGTTCACTGCTGGGCTAAAGCATCACACTATCACCTGGATTAGGACATCATGCTCCCCAGGACCAACAGTCAGGAATAGGGACAAAACAAACCTCTCTTTCAAGCAAGAGAAAACGCACACCAAATGCATACATGCAACCGAGAAAGCGTCTCGTTCAGCATCACGAGATACCTCTGCTGAACCAAGGCCGACAGAAGCATTTTAACATGTCGCACCTTTTTCTTGAGTTTTCCCCACTTACTCTTAAAGTGACTTACAAAGCTGACGGTATTTCTGTGGCCTGATCTTGGCTTCTCGTACCCTAGCATACATTTTACACCTATCTCGGGAGGCACTGAGCACTTCCTGCCAAATCCCAAGAGCCCTCAACTCCTGGCTACTTTAGTCCTGATGTTGGGAAGCATGGGCTGTAGATGGGTAGAGGGCAACATGGAAAAAAAGGTCTGTGGCAAGACGATGGAGAAGCAGTACATGGGACAGAGGTGTGTAAGAGACAGCAGGCACTGGAGAGAGTCTGACAAAGACATGTGTTCCCCACATTATGCTTCAAACATAGCGTTGTCATGGACTAAAACTTCATGTGTGCATACGCATGCTGCAATGGAGAGTCGAGGTTTCTCTCTCCTCCACTCAGCAACTCCCAGAAAAACAGCATTCCAAAATCTCATTCCCATTTGAGGGGATCTACTTTAACAACCCCCTCAACACCAACTATTCTTCACTTTTATCCAAGGTAAAGCTGGGGCAGGGCAGGTACACCTGGAGAGGGAATTGAGGTGGCTGGGACAACGGGGAAGGATGGCAGAAGACTGTCACGAGAAGGTGCTGGGTGCAGAACACCATGCTGACACCAGGGTCCCCCAGCGAGGGACCAGTGCACAGGACATACAGAACAAGGACAGGCTCAGCCTCTGCCCCTTATCTGTTCACTTCTAAGCACTGAAACATGCAGAGCTCTTGGAAGAAAAGCTTTTAGAAGTTGCCCACAAAGCAAACTTAACATTATTCTGCTTAGAAAGGGCTCTGCTTTGAAGGACACAGAGAGCGTGCACCACGCAGCGCCCAGCACTTACCTGTGTCGTAGTGAACTACCAAGGACCTAGAATGGTGCCCCGTCTTCAGTGGGTGAAACTCCACTGTCACTTGCATGGCATCACCAATCCCAAGAGTCCCGACGGAGGGATCGACGGAGAAAGGGCTGCAAGGCAAAGAGAGCTATCAGGACTACTGCGGGAGATTTGGGGACTGTATTCCTTTGGCAGTCTAGTTCCCTTCAGCTCACTTGGGCAAGCAAGGAGCAAACAAACCACAGCCAGCAGAAGACAAACACAACATACAGGATCAGAAACAGAGCGACTGAATCCCGCTTCTGCAGAGATCCAGCCCTCAGATGATCCCATGGCATAAAATGACCTCATCTCCCCCATGCTCTGCGTCCGATTCTCTGCAGCCTCAGGAGTCCAACTGCTAGCAATACCATCAGAAAACGGCTTGTGAAGAGCACAGAAATGGTAACAGCTATTCGCATGCACAACCTGATGCTGATTTCCTCAGGAATCTGTCTTTTCCTGCCACCCAGAAACCTCACCTCAAGAGATGCAAATGTGAAGGCAATACCTGTTTCAATGAGATCACAGCCTAGAAATCAGACAGAGAATAAAAGTCTTTTTGAAGACCCGGGACTAGTTATGGTTCAATTTGCAGAATCCTTTTTTTTTTTACCTTGAAAGCATCCTGGTTTAGCCTAAGAAAGGGCGAGTTTTATCGGCATTTCAATGAAAGCTGCTCCAAGAAGAAAAGAACAACAGGAAAAATCTGAATGCAAATGCAGACTGGAGTGATACCACAGCATGGAAACAAAACACAAAAGGAGTATCCCATTTACAGCCTGAACAATTAAATCCCTAGCGAAATGAAGCACCATTAACAGGAGCATAGCAAGGCGAGTTTAACAGGAGGTCTTCTCTCTGTTCACAAGCAATGCAATCTGGGACTCCGGGTTGTACTCCAAGCTCGGTAACTGTTTGCCTGGCCCACCAGACAGTCTGTGCAATGTCTTGGAAATAATTATGAAAATGTGTTGTCATACTGTGGATTTAAGATGAGCAGTTATGATTTGTCACCAGGTAAACAGCTCTTGGCTGATAGAAACAAAACTCGATGCTTCAATGCTTAGGGCTAAGTCAGATAAAACATGCTTCTGCACAACGGCAGCTGCGCTTCATGGCTCTTGTACAGCCACACTTAGAAAACAAAAGTTACTGGGTTTAGTGCTTTGCTGGTGGTCAATTTGTCACCTTAAAACCACGTTCTGGAGAGTTTTACCATGATTAGAGGACACAATGCGCACACCAAAATAATGAGAACAACTGGAGCCATGCGCCAGCTGAACTTTGCTCACCTAAGTAGTGACAGCTGATGACATTGCACTCAATAGAGCAGTTGGCAAGGACACTGCAAAAACATGCCTGCCTTTACTGGGTATTTAGTTTGGTGGTGACAACTAGATCTGGACAGCCCTGAGGAAAACTGTACACCGATTTGCAAGTTCCTGCCTATGTATTCTCCACAGCGATAAGCAGCAGCCTGCTGAAATAGCATCCTGGAAGCCTGCTTAAATAGCTTTGCCAGGCTTTGGTGGAAGCTCCTCTTGGACCCTCACGTTTCACAGGACAAAAGTAAGAAGTCTTCTTTCGAGCCCTGCTTTCCTGGGGAAGAAATTGAGGCTACTCAGGTGCACCAAGTCAGACAGTGGGTCTTTGCTGCATTCTTGACATCAGCTCCTACACCGAGACCTCTGGGACCAAACAACTCTCATTATCAACCAACTGAACTGGTTTCCTTGCAGATGCGGTGTCAAAAACGCATTACCCTCTCCAATTCAGCAAACCCCAAAACCGGTGACTGCCTTCTGAGACCAAAAGGAACAGCACAGGCTGACTGCAACACCATTCACATCAGGCATTTGATAGGGGACCACCGGAATACCCTGTGCTTGTGGCCTCCCAGAGCACGGGTGTACTTGGCTGAGAGTGGTATGCAACCATTTCAGAAGGTACTTACCACCAGCAGGTTGCAAGCTAGCTACTAACATTCTAGCACTCTCCAGGAAACCTAGGAGAGATAAAGCTCTAGGAGAAAATGCCCCCAACCCCTGCACCACAGAGTTGCTGCATTTTTTGCCTGTGCCCTCAGTAGCATTCTGCTTGGGGGCTGTAGTGCAGTCTTGAAGCCCGTGTCTGCTCGTCTCCACTTAAGAGCTCATTCTACATAAGAATATTTGCTCCCAGGGACCAGACCAAACCTACCGGAAAACAAAGTTCCTGGACCACACAGTGTTACTGTCAGGACCTCAGTACCCTCAGCTCTGATCGACTGATCTCCAATTGCTCAGAATTACTTGCCAATAGAGACATAGCTGCTGATCAACTCTTAAATGTCTCTTCCACCAGCTCATAGCTGGTCATTTCCTAACACTGCATTTGGTCTACATGAACTGAGCTCCTAGAGCTCCTGTCATCTGCCACGCACTATCCCATACAGCCCAAGGGCGGTCAGGTTGCCTTCCTTTACTTGTTCTTTCAAACTAACAGAACTGGTCTTGTGAGATGCTGTGCTGGAGACACCACTGCAGTATGAAACTTCCCTGCAGCTTGCCGAGTTTCATCGAAGGTTGTATCATGCTTAAAACACTGTAAGCAACTGCCAGACCCACATGTCCTGCCCAGTTCCAGCTATGCCTGCAATACAGCAGCTCAGATGCTCTGGTTCCTTTTTGTTACTGCTTACCAAATCTATTATCACGCAACAGTGTTTTGCACAAGCAAGATGTTGAGTTCCTTTACCTCTGACTGCTCATGCGGTAGCGGGCCTCCCGGTTCCCGATGTTGCGAACCAGCAGTGTTTTCTGGGTGCTGTACTTGACGGGACAGACACCGAAGTTCAGCTGGTCAGGGAAGTCCAGGATGGCTCGGGCACCTATAGCTCGGATCGGCACAACGAACTTTTCCCTTTCCGTGATGCAGGTGAGCTGGTGGAAGTAATCCTGCAGGGAAAGAAGCAATCTCAGCACAGTCCGTTTAGTACCATCCCCACGGCAGAAGGAAAGCTGCTGTTTTCTAGGACTCTAACAGAGGCAGTCAATAATATAATAGTCCTTTTTGCCTGAATGACCTTTCAGTCCAGTACCACGACTTGAACAGGGCTGCTAACTCACAAAGAAGGAACAACCCCCTTGAGTCACCTGCTTTCCCAGCAAGCTGGCAGATCCAGACAAAATCATCTGACACTTGGATTCTGAGGCACCAAAATAGACTCATTTCATGTACGGGATTACAGCAGTAACAAGAACCTGCCTTGATCGCCACTGCAGACTATTAAAGGCACCACTAAGAACCCAGTTGTGCCACAGGGCCAACTCCAATCCCAGCAATGCAGTGACCTCCTTGAAGCTTGGCAGGAGATGCTCAGGTACACTTTCAGAAGGACTTTGCCACATGCATGATCAAGAGTCAGTCTGGTGAAATACTTAACAAGTTGGACACAATAATTGGTTTATATCAGCTGAGTGTAGGGTACAGGTGTATTTCCCACCCCTTCCCATAGCATTATGGAGACAAAGCTGGGGACACACACCCTTAAAAGGTTATCTGATCCACCTCCCCACCCCAGAACTGGCTCAGCTCTGTACCCACACTACTCAAGAGATGTTTGACAAGTACTTGAAAGCACTAACAACTCCACCCCTGCCCTCAGCAGCCTGTTCCAGCTCTGCCCTAGGCTTAAAGAGAGCTCTTCCTCTGTGTAATCTCAATTTCCCTTTACATCTCCTCCTAGCCTCAGCGGAGGCAGCAAACAGCTTTGCTTCCTCTCCGCTGCATGGCTGATGTCTTCATCACCTCTCTTTTGTACAGTCTCCAGAATAAGCGACTTGCTGCCTTGCTAGCACGCCTCCCTGAGGCAGGTCAGACATCCCGACCAGAGCAAACTCAGCTCTGCTATTCCCAGTCATTGGCTTGCTCAGAAAAGAGACAGACAGACACACACACCCCCCTCAAGCTGTCTGGCATTTAGCAGTAGGGAGGTGAATCCAATCACCAAAATCATTCTGCTGTAGGGTTGAGCAGATCGATCTCCAGATCTACAGTGTGGCATAGCTGGGCTGGAAGTATCACCTTGCCCCCCGCTGAAAGCAGTGGTAAAACTGTTTCATAGGGCCAGGAGCCATTACCTCCAGCAGCTCTTATTGACAAGTTGATAAAAGCTCTGCCTCTGATCACTCACTTGCCGTCCTGATCTTTTTTCCACTCAGTGCTTTTATCTCGTTTGGTATTTTTATAATTGTTGAAGCAGCAAGCAGACAATTTAGGATTTGCACACAGCAGCAAACCTCCTCAAACAGACAAGATTCAGATTCCTCTGCCCTTGGGATTTCCTGCTCCCATACCCATCCTCTCCAAGCCTGCAAGGGACCTACAGCAGCCAGACGAGGCACAGACACATAGCTACAGCTTTAGCACAAAAGTTAACACGCAGCGCTTACCAACCACCTGTTTGGCTGGGGTTTAAGGTTGCAGTAACAGACGCGGTCACATCCAAGGTGGAAAAAGAATAAAGAAGGATCTTTTATTCTGGGTATCTCAAATATTCACACTGGATATTGCAGAAGGGCTTTTGCTTCTCATATTTGGAAGGCAAAATACCAGGAAAGGAACTGCAGCAAATGACCTACAGACTGGAAGATCACATTTCAGGAATGCGTTTCATCCTCAGCAAGTCCTTCTGAATTAGCAATTTTGTACTGAACCTTGCAGCCTAAGCCCTCTAAAATAAAAGCTATGGGCAGTCCATGTGAATTTAAAGCACCTGTTAGCTGGGTACTTCACATCCTGGACTGTTTAGATCCTCAGAAACTGCATTAGCAAATAAAGAATCCTATTTACTTATTTTTTTGTTATTTTGGCCACACTACTGTAACAAAGGCATTGTAAATCCAATTGAAATCTGCGTGCCTTATTAAGTCTTGGCATGCCATATTTACTTATCTCTCCCTTCCAGATGCCAGGTAGACAGAGGAGGACGCAAGGAGTTCAGATCAGCAGGGGGATAAAGAAAAAAGAAAACTTCAACAGTTGGAGGCATTTGAGGGAATTAAAAGGAAATAATTTTCAAGTCATTGTCATCGCTAAGGAGCAGATCAGCAGCAATGTAAATAAGAGCCCAAGGAATCAATCCCCCCCAAAAGCAAGCACAGGCAGCCTTCCCAGCTCCGCTGCCAGTGAGGGGCACTGGGACTGCCTCCACAGCAGCACCTGGGGAAGGGACTTCTCCAGGTGTGCGAAGACAAGGCTAAAGCAACAAGGATTTGGCCTCGCAGAGACAACCGCGACCTCTGAGAGAGAAAGCTGCCTCTTGCCATTCACATACACACATGTTGTGTGCTGAGCCCCTTCTCCAGGGACACCCTGGGACGCTGCATTCTGTACAAATCTTGACTCAAAGCACTTCAGCACGTGCTGCCCCTTCAACCGCGCTCTAGGACCCCAAAGTGGGACCTCGCAGCAAAGTTGAATGCAGCGTCAGGCCAAACCGGGTGGGGGGGGGAAACCAAGGAAAGAGGGGTGCCAGGCAGAAGCTGGCTGCTCACACTGCTGTGAATCCATGGTCCTGTAAGCTTTTGAAAGCTGAATCGCCCTCCCCTGGAAAATCAAGGCTGCAATTCTCCACAGCAGCACTGCCCTGTCTTACCAACTCTGCTATGCACTTACCCACAGTCTAGGGGTACAGTCCAAGCCAGTTTAAAATCTTGTTTGACTTTGCAACTGCAAACCCTTAGCAGGCTGTTTAAAACCAGGTCTCTAAGTAAACATGCCTGGGTGAGGGAGGGGTTGCATCACTTCCATGCTTTAAAGACCATTGTGTTTAGATGCAGCTTCAGGCTATAGATTTTCATGAAAATATGACTTCATGCTTCATACAGCTCCGCTCTCAATTTCAGGGAAAATGCAGTTCATTGTATGATGGTTCCTCTTCTCTTACTCCCCTTTGATAAGCAGTAAGTTACAAGCTCTGGCCTGCAAAGTGTCACCGATGGCATTTGAATTAGCACCCACTGAAATTAAAGCAACTGCTTGTATCAAAGGTGTCACTTCAAGCTCTTTGCAAACTCAGGCTAACATCCATTACTGTCACAGAGATAGCAGCCTTAACTGCCCAGTATGCCAGCAAACTCGGATGTCAGTTTTACTGTAGAACCGATCCTAAACACCTCACTGGGTTCCTTGCAGCAGGCAACTGCAAAGAAGAGATCCTTGTAGCAGGAGGTAGCATAGTAAGTCAAACAGGGCAAGCTCCCTGCTGAAACCATGATACCATCAAGGCTGGAAAATAAGGGCTGTTAAAAGAGAGGAGGGAGGCTGGAGGATGAAGATGGCTTCAGACGAGAAGGGGTACCCCTCCTCCTGCCTCCCTCAGCCACCAAGTCACAGGATGCTTTGAAATCAGTCCCTTCGCTCCAGGTTCATTTTGCGCAGGGCCATTTGCCTTGATCTTCTGCCCCTTGCCTCCTCCCAGGAGTCTTCTTGAAAGTACACTTGGAATAGCTTCCGTGTGCTACAAAACATCTAACACGGCTGGACTGAATTTTAAAGGAGTTCATTTCAGTAATGGAACAGCTCATCGTCCTGTCATATTTCATATTAATCAATGAGCATTAATTCAGCCTCCACTGAGCATCGGTAATGAATTTTGCAAACCTTACAGACTGAACTTGGATTGCCTGAAAATATTGTATTGCTACAGTGAAAAGAGCAAGAAGACAAAACAGAATAGGCTGTGCTGTGGTTCTATAGTCGTCTTCCTTCCTTCTTCCTTTAAGATAATCTATTGATAAGCCTAAAGGACACACAAATGTCAGTATTTCTGGCTGTTGTTTATTCGCCAGTCAGTTCCACGATGGTTTCCAGTTAGGCAGAGACTGTCAGACCATCGCGCAAGGACACCCGGGAACACAGGTGGCACGAGAACACCCCCGCTGTACAACCGGAGCCATAAAACAGAAATGCGTCAATCAGAAGCAGCAAGAACAACTAATTGCATATGTTGCCCAACAGAAGAATTAGCATTTCATATTTGTAACACAAGTGCTAATAAAGAGACATGTCAGCTATTTCTTCACTTTCTGACAGTCCAATCACGTGGCACATTCCCAAATGACTGCGAGACAATAGGAAACGGCTCATTTTTCAAGAAAGGCCTGCATGGCACATGGCATTTCAGCCACTAACAACTCCCATGGTCCTTTTAGTTAGGGCTTAGCTGCAATTTTACTCCCCTGAATCGTGAGCGACTTCACTGAAGTCAGACGTACCCTGGGGAAGAACAGATTCAAATCAAGAGAATTATAGAAACCAGCTCCACACCAGGAAGTCTTGCCAACCTTGACAGAGGGGTTTGTACCTGCATCCCGATTCACTGGGTTGTCCACAATCCCAGTGGATCATGGAGCAGCAGAGAGGCAGAGGTTGTGCCAAGGGAGCACTCATAAGCCTTCCACAGCTAAACCACAGATATTCTGCATGCCAGCAACTGCAAGCCCAACGCAGGTGGCTTTACAGAACCATTTCCAAGAGCCTGCCTCTTCACTAAGGGGTTTTCAAGGTGCTGTACACCTCCTGACCATGCTACTGATGCATTTCTAGCTGAGCTACAGCACTTGGGTACTTCGCTGACTCACGCTCCGCCAAGGACGAGACAAAATGTTCGATTTGTACAAAATTCTGATTCGGCTGTATAAACCCCCACGTGCTCCTCACCGAGCAGCACGCACCCCTCTCCCAATGCCCTGCACAACCCCTGCACGGGGCACAAAACCCAGTTCAGAACCCTGCCAGGGTGTCGCCGAAGCTGTGAGGAAGACCTCTCGCTGGCAGAGTTCCCTACTCCAGATGCTCACCTGTTCAAGGGCAAGACAAGGGACAAAGTATTGGACATCAGTGCTCTTGGCAGTTATCTCACCCTACTTCTACTTGTGGTGATGTTCACGTGTTGCTCTGCTGCCTCTCGAAACTTGAAGAGCAGCACTTTGCCGCCCTTCATGGGCGCCCGTTTACCTCTTCCACCCCAAAAATGAACACTAATTTATACTAACAAATCACATTTTAAAGGCACCACTGTACTTTGCAAAGCCTACCTCAGTGACATTAAGCTCTCGTGTCACTTGGGTAGCATGGAGAACTGCCCGAGGCCAACATAATTTTTACCCTAAATATTAATGATGTTAAATAATTTCTCAGTCCCTCCAAAGGAACAGATTATTTCACAAGCATGGGGAGCCAGGCACCACAGGGCATTCCCTCTTTAGTTTTCTATATCCATACTGTTTGAGGACAGGACAAAGTGTTAAACTGAATCTAAGCCGCAAATGGAAGATGAGAAAACAGCTATGCCCAAAGAGATCTTGCACCTCTGGCCTGCTGCAGAAACACCAGCCCGCTCAGAGCTATCCCCTAACCTTGCCTCTCCAACAAAGTCATGCGAAAAACAGTGCTAAGGGGTGGGAGGGTGCTGGTGGAAGGAGTCAGCCTGCCTGTCTTTGTCTGCCTGCAATGCTTCCTCCCTTCCCTGCCATGGACTAAATCCTCTGTATTAACAAGCCTCCAGGTAACAGCACTGACCCTTCGCATCACAGCACTGAGAATCAGACTTGCCAGGGCCACGGCACTGGTGTTCAAACCTCCAAGCAAAAGTATGTGTGGCACGGAATAGGCGCCAGGTGACAGAGCAACCACAATAACACGCATGAAGACACAGCCACACCGGTATTACTGCCCACAGGCTCTGGGGTAAGGGGTCTGCCTGCAGACTGTACCTGCCCCTTTAGTCCTAGACATGCTCTGCCAGGCAGATGTCTCACCGTCATCTGCAGCACATCAACCTCCCGCTGAGTTAAGGACATCTAGAGCTCAGTGGCTCTGCACCAGCCTGGCTCCCTGCCATGGGCACAGCACTCCCTCTCCCCTACACTCGCAGCTGGATCGCAGGCGGGCAAGTATCCTCAGAAACAGCACGGCTGCAAGGCTTGGAAACACAGGGGATGAAAAAGCATCATCTTTGCTCCAGTCCAGAGCCAGGCAGGGAAGTGGCTGCCAGGTGGGAAAGAGAAAACCTCTCTGGATCTACTCATGCCTCTAGGATTTTCCATAATAATTACACCCATGCCATTGAGATGGCTAAACATCTTATCAACACCCCTCCCTGCCACTTTCCTACTGTTCCACGTGCACCTTCCCTCACGAACGCTCAAGAAAGCACAGAGAGGGAAAGCACAGCCTGCGAGTCCCTGCTGCAGCGCCTAGCAGCACCCTGCAATGCCAAGATGTGACCAACTGCAGCCTGGAGCAGACCTCACAGCAGGGTGTGGACTACAACCGGCATGCAAAAAAAGCGATTACTTTAGACACAACGCTCAGCTGTGTCACTACTGTGTCCAACGTGATATACATTAAGGTGACTGCAGTTTTCAAAGGTGGTGGTCCTCACTCTGATCAGGCTTACTTCGGGTCCCCCAAATAACAGGTCACTTTTAAACAGACCTTTGTATCTATAATTAGTGGAGCAAACCCATAATTATGCAGCAACGCACAGATACTACAAACCGACACCTTGAGAGGCTGCCCCACCACAGACAGTAGACTCTCTTATCCCTGAAGCCTATAGACATTACATTAAATGTGCCAGCGCTGAAGGATAAAAACAGTCTGGAACACGGAAGAGCCTCCAGCCTGTGAGAGCATAATCTTCACCATGGGGAAAGAGTTTCCCCCAGTTCTAGATCCAGCGCAACCCCACCAAAACCAGGACAGTTCCACAAAACCCACACCAGATGCCCTGGTCTGAATCCGGCCCTGCAGGTGCAGCTTCCCCTGAAGGCACCAACCTCTTGGCACCTCCACTCTCACCTTGTTCTCCTCAGGGGTGAAAAGGATGCGGAAAGTGGAACGCATGCCAGGTGCTACCTTACGGTACACATCCCTGGGGCCGATCAACTTGAAATAAGGTGAGCTCTCCAGGACGACCTTCACCAGCCGAGGAACCTGCAGGAAAGACATGAAACTATGACTTTGCCAGTTGTGGAAACACAAGGAGAAGAGACCTAGCCATGCCCTGGTGACATCCTTCCTCAATCACCTTTCCAAAGCACTTTTACCTCTCGAGGTACATACACATAATACACAAGGGTGGACCTGAATCCCTTCGGCTGGGGCAAAATAGCTCCAGGCCAGAGGCAGTAGGGCAATGCCCTGCTGTGAAGGAAGTGCCAAGCAGATAAGACACCAGCAGCATGGCGATACGATACCAGAATCAAGTCATCCACATAGTCAACAAACCCAGAGAACCTGCTTGCTTCTGCCTGCGCACATCCATGCCATCACACTTCTAAGGGGGGAATGTATCATCTGAAGGCAAAACAGGACGTTGTTATACTGGGGCAAGGAAGAAATTCACTTCTAACATACCGGGTTTGAGCAGGGCAGTCAAGCTGCAATGCTACAGAGTCATGCAGGCAGACCAACAAGAGAAGGAGACCACAGACATTGTGGCCTTACTGGGAATAAAAGCAAGCTGAGGAGCAAAAGGAGGAACATAGGAAAACAAAGGGACAACCCCAGAAACAAGGAGATGGCTAAGAGAATTTAAAGGGGGCTGTAGAGAAGCAAGGAAGAAGCATGATACTCTACAAGGAAAGGCTGATGCAGAAGATCAGAGCAGTCAACTTACCACAATAATGGCAAGCCAGGCGACCCCCCAGGCTGTGCCTACCAATTATGGGCTTCAAAGGCATTTTCTGCCTTGAGATGCATGACCAGCACTGACTCACAGTGTGGTTTCATTATTAAAAGCCAATCTCAGCTCTCCGGAGCCTCTTGCTGCCTGCTGATTGTAGCCAGGCAGCTGCCAGTGCAGGCAAGGCAGATCTCTGGGCATTCCTCCCCACACCTGGGAGTCCCTGCAGGCACCCTGCTGCAAGTTTCTGCCCTCTGGGATGCCACAAACACAGAGACTGCACACAGGCATTTTCTAGCACACGGATATCAACCCCTGAGCACCAAACCTCATCTCAGAAAGTCTAAAACAGGTGATTTTGACTGACAGGCAGCTTCACTGAGAAACAACGAACCCACATGAGGCTTGGCAAAAGTGGAGATCCATTCTGCACCACCCACCCGAGCCTGATAACCCACGGCTGAGGCAGTCCTGAACTCTCCAAACACTCTTTCCTCCCAGCAATGCCCTGGGGCAGCGAGTTCCCAGAGCCAATTTCACACTGCAGACAAACATTTTGGTCACCAAGTCCCTTGGGAGATGAGTTAAGACCTTCAGCAAAAGCCACCCAGAAGACGTGAGGAGCAGCCTGAAGACAGAAAAGCACTTGTACAAAACACAGGTACAAACAGGAAGTATGTAGCAAAGCGCTTCTGTATTTGAATGATTACAGAGCCTCTCTTTGGAATACACTTTGCTGTCAGCTGGATTTTGATGGAGCAGACAGCACCAGGCTACCATGCAGTATAAGTCAGTATGATTCAGAAGAATCTGCGAAACTGGTGAGAAAACTGAGACAGAGCACATGTTGCTTTTCTCTAGGACATTATCAAAAGCCAACGAAAGTAAAATATAATAACCTCTCTTAGGACTATCATCTCTAACTTTGTGTACTTAAATATGCCAAGGATTTTCCTTAGAGCCGATCTTACTTTCACACCAGCACTATCCAATGGTTGAGGTCTTACTAGCTTCAAAACTAATTCATTTTGGAAAAAAAAAAAATCAGCAGTTCACACATTGCCTCCTCTTTCCAGGGCATACAAATCCCAAGGTGCAGCTGTACAAGTTTAGGATTTTTTACTGGGAAAGGCAGAAATGTTGATGCAGATGTTCTTTTCCACTTGAGGAAGCAGGAATAGAGCAAATTAACTGTTTGCCTGTTGGCTGGTACTTGGCAAAGACAAACATTTTGAAGTGCCACTTGGATAACGGAGCACCTGAAGCCAAAAGACTTAGTGGGAATGAAGCAAAGCCATAGGGAAAGAGAAACTGAGGCACACTTTAATCAGGAAAGGATACCTACAGCAAAGAGTGCCCAGAATCACTGTGGACCACATAAATGGTATCCGTGGGGCATGGGCATCCACGCTGCATCTTTCCAATATCCCCGAGCTGAACGCCAGACCAGGAATGGCGCAGCACTCTCCAGGAATAACTGAGGGACCACGCCTGCATCCTCCCTTGCCAAAGGGTCTCCTTTTCAACCGTGTCCCTGTCAAAACCTGTCATCTCACAATATACTTTGACTTCTCTTGCTTTTCCTCCACCTGCCATATGCCCCAACAGCGCTTTTTTGTCCACCTGTTTGTTTCCCCCAACAGGGAGATTTGGAGAGGTGGTTAATTCACCCGCTCTCGTGCACACTTCCATCTTCCCATCCTGCCGCCCTCCTCTCATGGATACGTCTTACTCTTCAGTACACAAGACTGTCTTTAATTACACCTTTCTTTTTCTGACCCTTCTCTGCTGCCAGCACACTTACTGCTAGGTGTCAAGAGAAACCCTTGCCTGTACAATGTTCTCTCCCAGAGCACCTTCTAACTCAGCTCCTTTCCTCGCTCCTCTCTTTTCCCACCAGCTTGCTCTTGGCACATGCCTCACTTCATCAAGTATTTCCCCTACTGAAATTCAGAAGGTCTCAATTCTCCTCTTTACAGTGGAACAAAATTGCTGACGTTTTTCAACTTTTCCCTTCTCAACTTCCTTGGGAAATCTCAAAACGATCACATTTTTTTCAAGTAAAGGTGGAGACCTTCAAGAGCATGTTACTGTGGATGGGCTGTGGTTCTCCAAAGGGAAAGCAGAGAGCCACGTTGCCTTAGAAGAACCTGGGCAGAACTGAATTAAACTTAGCAGGAGCCTAAAGTGGCCCCTAAAGGCCTCCCACTGCTCCTGCTAAATCAGTCCGCTTCCACTGCTGTTTCAAAACACCCCTTCTGGAGTGCTAACACCACTAATTGTAACTTATTCCAACATAAAGCAGAGAAGACTCAACCCCTGTGCTCTGACAGTGAGCTGCAGAGGCAGCTAAACAGGTTGTGAGAGGCAGAGATGCCCTGCCAGAAACCAAGGTTAACCAAGGAGCCACCAGGACACGACACACACTCGAGGTAAAGCATGAGGGCAGATACGGACTGTACAGCCCTCGACATTCCCCTCAGTCCGGGGATTTCGAGAGGAAGGATGCTCACTAGAAAAGCTCCTTTGGGCTAGATACCACCAACGCGTGGCCAAAATCAGGGGGAGAATCTCCAGCATGGGAAGATTTCCACCAGCTTGCAAAATAAAGGTGCTGAGACATTTGATTCTGACGTGCTGCGCTGCAGCAGATAACTTGCTATGCTGTATACCATGTGAATTACACTGCTCTCCTCTTCCAGCACGGCATTAAACCTCCACGTCCCAGCACTTACCTTGTCGGTGTTCCTCAGAATCAGCGGCGCTTCATAGACCTCGCGGGGGACATAGCTCTGAAACACCACCTCTGATGGAAAAGGCTGAAACAAGCTCTGGTCCAGGTCAACTGAGGAGAACTGGAGATGCAAGAGAGAGCAGTGAGAGGTTCAGCTGTTGGGAAAAAGATTCATGAATGAGATTCCTACATTGATCTCCCGTGAAGTACAGTCTCTTGGTGAGTACGTCTGCCCAGCTCACACTAGGGAAACAGGAGCTCACCCACCTGTGTTCTGAGCTCAGCAAAAGTTTCTGGGCCACGCTGAGCGCGCTCAAGCTAATAAGCTCCTTTGGGAGGTGTTTCTCCAGGTTTCCTTCTCCAAAATGCAAGGCAGCGCTTACCTCAAGCAAAGCCCTGTGCTAACGGGGTCACACAGCTCCGGAGCACTTACTGAAAGAGCCATGAGCGCTCACGGAGAAAGCGAAACCCAAGAATTTACGTGAGACTCCATGGGAAACCATTTCGGGATGATCTTTGCTCTGAGACAGAGAGACCAAGTCCCACACATCCCCAGATATCATTTTTTGATACAGAGCCTAGAAATCAGTGAGAAGAGAACAGTACCAGAGGAGGTAAGGCCAACAAGAAAGTAACAGTAGTTAGGAAAAAGACATGTGAGGGGAACATTGGATGGTGATAAGGTTCAGCTCTTTTCTCAGCATTACTGGGCAACTTGAGTAAGACTGGACTTGAGATCTCCTTTTGCCATGAGCTTTAAAAGGGATGCTTTACTGTATTCTATTATTGCTCTTAATTAACACCACTGCAGAAGCATGGCTGAAAACATACACAAACAGCAAATGCTTACAGAGCAGAGGCATTACTTTGAGGAAATTCCTCCCTGATTTGTCTCCCCTCTTCCAGCTGCACTGCTCCCCCTCGAAAAACATGGGCAGGTCTCCATGTGTGGCGGCGGCACACTGCCAGTTAGTTGTGCACTCGTCTGACGCATTCCCAACCTCCCGTGCTGTCTAGGGCAATCCTTAACCAATTCGTTACAGGTCTCTGGCTGGCAATTTTCCACTCAACAGCCTACTTCAGCAATCTACCCATTTGGACTGCGTGTTGTACTGAGCAGTCCTGTAAGAAAAGCAGCTTTAAAGTAAACGTTGATCCAGATAAAGCACCTCCACATCGCCTCTGCCCGGCGTGATTCCCCTGTATATCTGGCACCCTGCAATTTCTAACACCCTGCAAGGGTCCCACACATTGTTCCAACCCAAAGCATTAATGCAATTGGTTTTGTTAAATCTTGAATAATTACCGTAGGCCCTCAGCTTTCAAAGGCCAATGCTGCCACCGTTGAGGGAGTCCTATGGCCCCAAGCATTTGCCAGCAACTGTACCGAAGCGAGATATGACTATTTCAGCAGGAGGATGGAAAACGGCAAGCTCGCACCCTGGTGTCCTGCCCCAGCCTTCCCCCAGTATCGGGCTTTAGCACTGGTAGCTAAATTCCAGCAAAACCCACCAAGTTCAGCAGAGGTTATTCATATTGGCTACTAAGCATATCAGGACTTCAATGTCTCATGGGGGAAAAATGTTTTACTTTTCCCCCAGCAGAAGGAACTCCACCACCACCAGCACTTCACAGAATCACTAAGGTTGGAAAAGACCTGTAAGATCATCAAGTCCAACCACCAACCCAACCCCACCATGCCCACTAAACCATGTCCCGCAGTGCCATGTCCACACGTTCCTTGAACACCTCCAGGGATGGTGACTCCACCACCTCCCTGGGCAGCCTGTTCCAATGCTTCATTGCTCTCTCCGGAAAGACATTTTTCCTAACAACCAACCTAAACCTCCCCTGGCGCAACTTGAGGTCATTTCTTCTTGTCCTATCACTAGTCACTCGGGAGTTGGAAAGGACAACAGGACCTAGTCACCGAGGTATTCAGAGAAGCTGGAGTCAGGCCTGTCACAAGCACGCACCCTCTTCAAATGTCACCCACAGCAAGGAAAAGGGCAGGAAAAGGCTACCTTTTGATGGGAGGTTTCACTCATGTCTAGAAGCTGGATAATCCGGGGCCGCCTCATCTCCCCAGTGCTGGCCAGCCTCTGCTCCGTGGTGAGAGACATCTCCTTCAGGAAGGCCGAAGGAGTCAGCTGAAATGCAAAACACCAGCAAGAGTGACACAAATGCCTTTGGTCAGAAAGGCTTTTCTTGTTCAACTGCCACTGATGAATAATTTGTGATCACAGCCACTAGGATAGTCCTGGAAGTCCCCTAAGTTACCTGCTGAAATATTTAACATCAGTAAATTAATGATATAGAGCGGAACACACACGCTCTAACCAAGTGGCTCTGCCCCGCCGTTAGCTTCTCCTTCGTGATTTGATGTGACATGTTTGGGGATCTCTGCTCTTCGGGCATTTGTTTTCTTTTTAGTTTTGCTGCATTGAGCCAGTGACCTTTGAAGACAGTGGGGAGGAGTTATCAGAAATCCCCAAACTCTATCCTTGCACAATTCTCACAACCAACACGTGTGTGATGTCACAGCTGGGTGAGTCAGAGGAAAGCAGAAAAGCAGCATTGTGCCAAGACTGACGTGGAGAGGAATGGGCCCAAGTTTTAGTTATTTCTTCTTAATTAGCACTTGTTTTCTCTCTGTTCTGGCCTCACAGACCCCTCTGCAGAAGTACACGGAGATATCTCATTCACAGAGCCTGAGCACTAGGTCATCTCCAGTCAAGTGAGCTCCAGTCAGCAAAGGGGACATCTTGGATGGGAAGGAGGAATCGCCCTGACTCCACTGCTGTTTGCAGGGCTGGATCCGTGCTCCACACAGGATATGAGATACAATTACTGTTTTGCAACCTGTTCTGTCTGGGACCAGCCACGTCTTCAGGCAGAGCTCAAGCAGCCCACCACATGCCTGGCTGCCTGGAGGGCAGGTACGGTCAGAGCAGCACTGGCAAGTATGCCTACGTGACAGAAGATATTACTGCCCACACAAAGAGGATGGAACGAAGCACACACTCACGCTTCAGCTATGCCAGTGCAATGCCCAGGACATTCATTTAACTTGGCCTCCAGGCAAGACTCTGGACTTTCCCCAAAGCAGCACGCACTCCATCCCCCACTGCACCATGACAGCCACCTCCGGCAGAAGCCGGGCAGCAAAGCGATGGGGAGGTGGGGTCCAGCTTCACAGTGCTGCTAGACAACACGAGGGGAAGGCGAAGGAGGGACACAGGGGGAGTTTCCAGCCTTAACACAGGTCCTGCCCAGCCACAGCAGGTACTTACAGTTACAGACTCCTCTGTCTCTCTAACTAGCTTTGGAAAACGAGGTGCTACCACTTTGCTCTGGAATCCATCAGCCATTTTGGAGGACCCCATGGACAGATGCATCTTGCCAGTGGCCATCTCTCAGCTCACCTGGAAGGAGCAACAACGGAACTTTGAAACTCTAGAATCCCATTCACGGTAGAGCCAGAGGACACACCCACGTCTCCAGGCTGCAGCATCCTTCCGAAGTAGAGAACTTAAGGCCTCCCCACCCTGTTCCGTGATTAGACCGTATTTAAGTGGCACAGTCAAGATTCATAGCAGTAAAACCCCAGAACAAACATTCCCTGAGTCAAAACAGCCTTTTGCTGTGGGTGCAGTCCCACGAGCCACAAACACACACCAGGGCCTGCTGGCATTTCTCACCTTCCCCCGCTTCCATTGCTTTTGGAATCCCATTTACTGGCATTATTAACCCAATCTCTAGTAGTAGCCAAACTGTCCTTTATTCCTTTTTACAAGTTTTCCGGTGGGAACAGAAGGAAGGTAAATGTCACTTAGCTGCTTCATTTTGCCAGGGCAGCTGACCTGATGTGACTGTGTGCCTGACCCTACTAAGTGCTCGGAGTACTATGAACAACCTTAAACCCAGGGATCGCTGCTGCCCCCAGCGTTAATAAAATCAGACTACTTGCTGACTTTGCAAACCCGATGTCCACCCTTTGTGCAAGGAGCCTGGTGATGCTTCCAACTAATGGAGCGTAGAGTTCAATACTTTCATTAAGAACTATAGTTTCTCAAGGCTAATTTGGTTGGTTTAAGTTACAAAAATTATACAGCAAATATGACTCCTTCCAGGCATTAATTACCACAGTGCCCAAGAATGTTTCTCCGTGGAGAACGAGGGCCCTCATTTTCACTTATTAACACCCAAACTGAAGGCTCTGGTGAGCAAGCAGAAGGGGACCGGTGCTCTCTGCAAAAAGCAGCTTTCTTGGATTCTCTCGGCTTTTGCACACAAAGCCCGCGGGGGGGCTCCAGCGTTTCCCAAAACACACACGGTCTGCCAAAGCTGCTTAATTTCCGATGGCAGAGAAGGTGAACACTACAGATTATTACTTTTTCGAGCTAACGGGGACTTTGAGGGGTAGGAATACACTGCATTCCCAGAGAGCACAGTGGGGAGGTGTCGCTGCAGCTGTACGCTACCAGCCAGAGTGCTGGCAGCTGAGCAGGGGGAGGCCACAGCCAGCTTGTCCAGTAGCTTCTTCACCATAACCATGGCTCTTGAAGGATACAGACACCAGGCAGCACTGCCAAGCTGCCATTTTTGAACAGCAACGGACCCGAAATTAAAACCAACATGGGTGTACATACTTTGCAAGCCTACACACACGGTTCAGGACGTCCTGCAGGATGTAGACGACTGCAGCCACCGCTTTCTGACCCAGTCTTGGGCTTCACCATGCTTGGAGGTGGAAAGATCATCCCTCTCACAGAGCTTGCTGCCAGAGACACAGGTGTAGCTGAGACAGGGAAGACCAAGTCCCTTCCAGGCTTCTTCCTCAGGACAGGGCTTATCAGTTCCAAGAACACTTGCAAACTAGCCACAAAGTGAAGCATCAGCCATCTTCCCCAGGGGAGACCCACGCTTTCAAAAGGAGAGCCCAGAAGCTGAAATTCACACCACCACGGATGCTCAGGACCACCAGCTCAGAGGAGGTACAGGGTTTACATCACTGCTCCTTCTCCATTCCTGGGGCTGTACATACAACCCCACAGGGACCAACAAGCCCCTCTTCCCTTGCCAACACCCTCTCTGCCCCATGAGCTCACCTCTGTTTTCCTTCACAATATCCAACTCTCACCATCAGGTTCACCTTGGAGCCACCATTCCCAATTCACACTTGGCTCTCAGTTGGCTGCCTGCGTTTCTGGCTAAAAGGACACATTTCAAACAGCACAGACTGCAGCTAGTCCCAAGGAAGCAGAGAGGGGGGGATCACACTTGCACACAGCCCAGCACAGAAGCAAGCCACCCACCTCAGCACTTCAGACAAGCCACCCTTCTCCACCCTAGCAGGGTCTGACCAAACCAGGCTCTTGGCCCTGGTCTCCTTAGAGGCACAGGTAACAGTCCATGCAGGGAGCTGCTCTACAGGGCTCCAAATCCTGCCCCCCATCCCCTGAGAAGCGTTGTTTACACAGCTCTTACCCTCCTGCAGAAACAAAAGAGCATCCAGCCAAGGGCAACAGGCAGCCATGTTGCATTAGTAACCTCTCCTTTGCTGCAGTGCTAGAGGGACACAGAGCACTATCAGCCACCATCCCCAAAAGCCCTGCTGCAGGCTCTGAGATGAGACCTGACAGCACAGGCACTGTCTAGCTTCCGAACACCAACACCAGAGCCCCTGGCGGGGGTTGAAACAGGCACATCAGAAACATAGCTGTCCTGTCACCAGTGCTGCACTCACCAGCTCCACCACAGAGACAGCCTTGCAACTTTCCCTTACAAAGCAGCACGGGGACTCCCAGGACAACCGGGCCACAGAGAAGAAACCTTCCCCATTTTCTTAACCAACCCAAAACCTTTTCTCTTTCCTACAGATAGAAAAAATCCCTCCCGTGCCACAGGCAGCACAGAAGATGCACCAAGGATGACATTGACGGTCACAGATTCGCACTCATCTAATGACAGCTCTGCCAGGGACCAGGCAAGGTGTTTGATCTCACAGGGACTCAGCTTTCCTACCTGCGAGGCAAGTCCAGCAATACTTATTTGGGAAAAGGACAGTCACAAGAGCTAGCAAACAACTCACATTCAACACAGTGCTGTTAATACTATGGAGAGACTTATCTAGCCTCTCTCTCTGTAATTAGCCCCTTTCTCTAATGTCTGAGCAGCCCAGTGTTTTTAGCAACATATAGAATGAGCTTTCTTAGTAGAAAATTATCTCTTTTACCAGTCTAACTTGGTGGGAAGAAAAAGTATCACTGAGAAACCTGATCTTATCCATACCCTTACAGCATGCTGGCTAGATCAACATATCTTTAAAACACATGCCTGCAGCAATCCTGAAAGGCAGGGGAAAAAGCATCTCAGCTTTGTGGATAGAACTGCAATGCAGACGATACTGCACAGGAAAATGAAGGTATAAGTTTAACACGAATCAGCTGTTCTCCAGCAACTGCCTACAAGCAGGGTCTTGTCCCATAGCAGACAAAAGGTCTCATACTCCACATTTGCTGTGGGGTTAGATGTCCGGCATATCTGCAGTCAGGTACAGCCGCCTGCCTGGAGAGTTTCACGAACTCTCCAGTTTGTGAAAAGTGGAGGACCGCCGCCAAAAGATGGTCCTTCCATGTCTCTCTTTTTTAATGCTTGCCTAGCTTTACCGTGCTCAGAGACAGAAGATGAAACCCCATTCAGCCACGTGGCAACATGGGCTAGAATGAAATAGCACCCATTCATTCACAGATGACTTGCAGCTCAATTACTAACAGACCGAGAAGCAGCAAGGTGGAGAAAGGCACTTCTGAACACACACACACACACACACACAGAGACGCACACACACAAACACACGCACACACACAGACACAGAGGTAGGAGGGCTGCTGCACTTGGGCAGCTCTTTCCATCCAGTTCTTTTCTGAGCAGAGCAGCCCCAAGTGAAAACTGCCCTTCTTCAGCCATTTCAGGAGACAAAGGGGGTCCATCTGCTCACCATTAGAATGCAATGTGCATGACTCAACATTGCCTTATTCTTACTGACTACAGCCTTCAGGGCATTTTCATTAACTAATGGCCCTGAAAGCAGCAGTCACCAATTTAGGATCTCAGGGGAGGTTTTGAGTACACATCTGTATTAGTTGCAAATCTGACCTAACTCCTATTTACTTCAGACACAAGCAGGAGCAACTGACACAATTTCAATCAGAATTGGGCAGTCTGGATCAGGTCTTGATGTTACAGAACATCTTGAAAAACAAGGTCAAAAACAAGTGTTAAAAACAAGCAAGAAGAATCAGAAGAATGTAAAGAAGATACTTCATAACAACTGCACCTGGCACTTAGACATACTGAAGATAAAGACTGTCTTCACCAACTCTCTACTAACTAACCATAATGATTAACACAAGGACAAATCTTAGAAAAATAGAATGGACTGCCAAAATAGTGCCCTAGAGTTAACCTGTCTCACTATAATCTCATTCTAATGCTAAAGAACACACCTCCTAGCTAGAAAAGACCCCAACCCAATTAAGCCCCCTACTCTCTCAGCAGGTGTGGTGAATTAAAAGAGAACTGTAACTTTAAGATGAAGTAAGAAAAGTATTAACCAATAGTTAATCAAGGGGTAGAACCAGTAGGCCTAACTAACTTTGGTAATTGTTTTAAATACCTGTCATGATTTTAACCTGGTATGCATGTTAGGAGGAGAAATCCCCCATGCACCCGCCGCTGCAATAAACCAATGTCGGCTTTCTAAACTATCATTTGGTTTGGAGAGTTTTCTTCGTTACGATTTTCGGTAACAGAATTTGGCGACCCAGATGGGACCTGCTCTCCAGAATCTTGATGGACCAGACGAATTGTGAGGACTCCTGAGCGCACTGGAGCATTTTCGGGGAGGCCCTCCGATTCCCTGGTCGGGTGAGTTTCTGTGACAGCTCTCTGGGAGACTAACAACATTGGTATTTGATATTAATATTGATATTGGTATTGGTTGCTTGCAAATAAGTCATATCTGAATTCAGTACGCATTGTTAAGTTGCTGGTATTGATATCGGGAGTACACTACTGTATAATTTTGTGTGATTTGTATGCTACTACAGGGACGCCCTGAATCTGGATTTTGATTTGGACACATCTACGTGGTCATTTTACATCATGGGTGCTGGACAATCTACTGAAGGGGGGGCATTCTTAAGTGTTCCCCTTTGGGGTGTATGCTAAACCACTGGAGCAAGTTTGGGGGTGATCCCCTTACTCGGAAAAAACGGATAGAGTATTGCAATCACTGGTGGCCTCTGTACACTCTGGATGATCAGGAGAAATGGCCTAAGAACGAAGTATAAATTACAACATTGTGTTACAGTTAGTGCTGTTCTGTAGGCGTGAAGGAAAATGGGATGAGGTACCATACGTGAATTTGTTCTTTGCTTTGCGGGATCATTATAACATACGTAAGGAGTGTGGCTTGAGTGCAAGTGAAAGTGGTGTATTAGCCCTAGAGGCAGAGAAAAAGAAAGCGCCTAAGCATTGTTGTTCAGCGTGCGGCATCAGCAAGCAATGCAATAAATATAAAGAGAGTTGTGAAGAAGAGCAACAGGAAGAGGTAGAGATGTTGGTTGTACCAAGGAGGGGTAGGAACAGAAGGAGAGAAGAGTGAGACAATGATTCTGACAGTTCCAGCGACGATGATTTTAGTCTGGTGGCGGGGAGAACTAGGAGGGGAAATGCTCGGAATGTACAGGCTAACGTACAAGCCCCCCTCAGACAAGCCGTAGGACCAGACGGAGCACCAGTTTGGGTAAAAGTGCCGTTTTCGGTATCGGATTTAAAGGCATGGAAGGAGATGGCAGGTGTATATAGGGAGGACCCCGAGCAGGTGGCAAAGGTTATGGAGACTATAATCAAAAATCAGGATCCGGACTGGAAAGATCTGCAAGTTGTCTTGAATAATTTAGTTTCTTATGATGAGAAAAGATTGATTTTTGGCTAAAGCTAAGGAGGAGGCAGAATGAGTGCATGTTCAAGCTGCAATAGCAGGATGGATATAGGATCATTCCCCTTCCAATAATCCCAATTGGGATCCTAACGTCCAGGCTCAAAGGTTATTATTATCCAAGTACCAACGAGTGATTCTGTATGGTGTCTGGAATGCTATTCCAAAATCAAAGAATTGGTTTAAATTGTATCAGGTCATTCAGGGAAAGAATGAGGACCCCTCTTCTTTCTTTGAAAGACTAATGGAGGCTGCAAGAAAATACACTGATTTGAATCCAGACAATGAAGCAGACGCTGTCTCGTTGGGCCACATCTTTATGGGACAGTCTACATAAAATGGAAATTACAGAAACTAGAGGGGGCAGATGCCCGCTCATTGGACAAAGTGTTAGAGCGTGCCTGGAAAGTGTACAACAACAGGGAAAAGGTGGAGGAAGTAAAGCAGAGAAAGGAGAGGCTTAAAGATAGTAAGATGCTGGCAGTAGCCATAGCCCAAGAAACTAGCAAGTTCAGAGTTCCCATAAAGCGAAAAAGATTTCCTGGTGGAGTACGGAGGGTCGGAATGCTGCTGGAGATAAATCCGTGTGCTTACTGCAAACAGAAAGGACGCTGGAAAAGGGAGTGCCCGCAGTTAAGAAGACAAGGTCGTGAGAAGATGCCAAATCAGGCTGCTAACATGATGACAATAGATTCAGACTGAGGGAGACCGGGGGAAGAATCGGAACCCTCCCCAACAGAAGCCCTGGTTAGAGTAAAGTTGGGGAATGAAAAAGTACAATTTTTAGTAGATACGGGGGCCACTTATTTGGTATTGAATACATGCAAGGCTAATTTGAGTAATCAGAGTACATCAGTTATTGGTGCCACGGGGCAGAAAGAAAATTGGCCATTTTTCCAGCCTTTGAAGTTTACAATTGGGAAAAGGGTGTTAACCCATCGATTTCTCTGATTGCCCTGTGCCGCTAATTAGGACGAGACATATGAAGTCAATTGAATGCACAAATTACTTTTGAAAAAGGAAAAATCCAAATCCATATTCCTGACAAGAAAGCTTTGGATGCTCAAGTTTTTATGTTACAGAAGGAAGCCGAGTTACAGGAAATACCAGAAGCAGCTGAAAATCCTGTAACCCCTCTAGTATGGGCTTCAGGAGCACCAGGACGATCCCAAGCGGCAGAACCGGTAATCATTCAGTTGAAACCAGACACCAGACCGGTAAGACAAAAAGAGTATCCAATTAAATTAGAGGCAAGAAAAGGATTAGAACCATTAATAGAACGATTCATAAATTTTGGATTACTAAAAGAATGTCAACCAGAATACAACACCCCAATCTTGCCAATTAAAAAATCGCATTCAGAAGAGTATAGATTGGTCCAGGACTCAAGGGCTAGAAATGAAATTGTACAGGATGTTCACCCAGTAGTGGCAAACCCGTATACTCTCTTGACCACCCTGAAGGAAACAGACCAATGGTTTACTGTACTGGACTTGAAAGATGCTTTCTTTTGCCTTCCGCTAGCAGCCAGAAGTCAAGAACTGTTTGCTTTTGAGTGGGAAAGCCCTAAGACAGGTAGAAAAACTCACTTGTGTTGGACAGTATTACCACAAGGATTTAAAAATAGTCCTACCATCTTTGGACATCAATTAGCCAGAGAATTAGAAGACTGGCAAAAGAGGCATAAAAATACCACCTTACTGCAATATGTAGATGGCACACTGCTAGCAACAAATGACAAGAAGGATTCCATACAAATGACAATAGAACTCCTAAACTTTTTGGGGACGGCAGGGTACAAAGTATCCCGGAAAAAGGCACAGATCGCTCAGCAGGTGGTAATATAGTTGGGGTACACAATTTCACAGGGCCAGTGTAGTCTTGGAACTGAAAGAAAAGAGGCCATTGGCCAGATCCCCGAACCTAAATCGAAACAAGAGCTCAGAGCATTTCCCGGAATGGCTGGATGGTGTCGCCTGTGGATAATAAATTTTGGACTCACTCCCAAACCCTTATATGAAGCTGTACAAGGGGAAGGAAATCTCCTTTTCTGGACTCAGGAGTGCAGAGATGCATTTATGAAATTGAAACAAGCTTTAATGAATGCTCCAGCTCCAGGCCTTCTGAATTTGGAAAAACCATTTGCATTATTTGTGCATGGAAGACTGCATACTGCCTCAGGGATACTGGCCCAGAAGCTGGGATCCTGGAAAAGACCCCTGGGGTATTTTTCAGAACAACTAGACAATGTTAGCAAAGGATGGCCAGCATGTCTCCAAGCAGTGGCGGCTACAGTATTACTGATCCAAGAGGCCTGAGAATTGACGCTCGGGTAAAAATTAACTGTATTTGTACCCCACGCAGTTACAGCAGTGCTGGAACAAAAAGGAGGACACTGGTTGTCACCAAGCTGGATGCTGAAATATCAAGCCGTTCTTCTGGAACAAGACAACGTGGAGCTGAAGGTAACCACGATCCTGAATCCAGCGACCTTCCTAACTACTGATCCTGCTGGAGAAGAATTAGCACACGACTGCTTGCAAACTGTAGAACAGCTGCACTCCAGCAGACCAGACCTGAAAGACCTACCAATAGAAAATGCAGACTGGGACCTGTTCATAGACGGTAGCAGCTTTACGCGGAATGGAACACGAAAATCAGGTTATGCAGTAGTAACTGGTAAGGAAGTGACTGAGGCCAAAGCTCTGCCATCCAACACTTCGGCCCAGAAAGCAGAACTCATAGCCTTACTGAGAGCATTAGAACTGTCAAAAGGTGAAATTGTTAATATATGGACAGATTCAAAATTTGCCTTTGGAGTGGTGCATGCTCATGGAGCCATTTGGAAAGAAAGGGGACTCCTCACATCTCAGGGATCCCCAATCAAATACGGGCCAACGATCCAACAATTACTACCGGCAATTAATCTACCCCGATTAGTGGCAATTATGCATTGCAAGGCACATCAAACTGGAAATAGCCCAATGCATATAGGGAACCACGTTGCAGATAGAGCTGCAAGAGAAGCAGCTGAAGGTCAAATATTGCTAGTTTTGCCAGAAAGGGTTCAGAGGTTGGGACCTGAGAATCCGCAGTATACACCAGAAGACAATCCATTGGCTAACCTACTGAAAGCAAACAAAAATTAAGAAGGATGGTGGGTAACTCCTTCGCACCAAGTAATAGTTACACAAGAAATCATGCGTGAAATAGCCAATAGGCAACACCAAGAAACTCACTGGGGAATTCAAACAATGGTGGAAGCATTAAAAACACAAGTGCTAAGTGTACGAATGACTGGAATAATTAAGAGCATAGCGAAGAAATGTGAGCTATGCCTGAAGAATAATCCTCGCCTACCCTGAAGACCTTTACCAGGGGTGACAAAGAGAGGAAACAGGAGACTATTGGCAAATAGACTTTTCCTAATTACCACGGCAAAATGGATACCGAGATCTTTTAGTAACGTTAGATACTTTCTCAGGCTGGCCAGAAGCTTTCCCTTGTCGCACCAACAAGGCAAAAGAAGTAGCAAAAGTGCTACTTAAGGAAATAATACCGAGATTTGGGGTACCCATTGGACTATCTTTGGATAGGGGCCCACACTTCATAGCAGAAGCTGTTCAAAGTTTGACGAAAGTGTTAGGGATAAAATGGGATCTCCATACCCCACGGAGACCTCAATCAAGTGGAAAAGTAGAAAGAATGAACCAAAGCCTAAAAAGACAGAGAAGTAAAATTTGCCAGGAAAATTTGCTCAGATAAAGTGGATGGATGCTCTACCCTTAGCTTTGCTACGGATACGCATCCAGCCTAGAACCAAAGACAAGGTTAGTCCTTTTGAGATCATATATGGTAAACCTTATCAGATGACTGAAACAGGAGTTAATCCTGAAATTGCAGGAAGACATTACCTAAAAGAATATGTTTTCTCTCTGGGAAAGTTTTGTCCTCTCTCCACAGATACATCACTGTGAGCACGCCACTATCTTTGGACGTGCCTGTGCATCACTACCAACCAGGGGACCGGGTGTATCTGAAGACATGGTCAGACGAGCTGTTGAAAGAGAAGTGGAAAGGACCTCTTCAAGTTTTACTCACCACCCATACTGCTGTCAAGCTTGAGGGAGTCGCTCCGTGGATACATCGCAGCAGCATCAAGCCAGCCGCGTCACCACAATGGACTGTCAAACAAGAGGGACCTTTACGTTTAAAATTAACGTGGGAATCATGAAGTTCTGGGTTATATCTCTTGCAGCGATGTCAGGAAGTGCGGAAGTTGATACAGATGGAGAGGTCAATACAGATTTGGATGAAAACCTAATTCTAACTTTGATACAAGGGTTTGGCAAAATGCATAGTCTTACCAGCGTTACAGCATGCGTCCCAGTCCCTCACTCGGCCAGTCAGCCCATCCCATGGGGCACTATACAGGTAAATTTATCTTTACTAGAGGAACACGACAACATCACAGGAGCCTTTAAGCAGGCCAATGTCTCTTACTATTTAGACAAAGACAATAAACGTAGATAGAGAGGAAGCGATGTTTTACAAGATGCTACTTTTTGGAGATCAGGGGACAACAGAACAGTATTTGGGAGAGGCTCGGAAAAACAATGCCCCAAGGGATCACATCCCTTACATGCCCAGTTTCTGCAAATAGCATTGGCAGCCTCTGGCGGACAGGCCGCAGGATTACTGAAACTCTGTGTCACTAATAATACAGTACCTAACGTAACCACCGCTCCAGAATGTACTAACCTTAGAACAAAACTCAGAATTTGGACCAGACCTTTGGAAGGACATTGGAAATATATAGGGAATGTGGACTGGGGCTTTAATTGGGGAACGAAGGCTACTTATGTTAGCCGAACCAACTGGATGTGCCCCAGTGTTCTAAATTATAGTGAAATATCAATCCTAAATTCTACCTTGACAATGATAGAATGTTGTAAAAACCAAAATTTTTCAACTAATGATTGTAAACAAGACGTTCCATCCCCAGGCTACACGACCTGGGTTACATCAGATGGGTATTGGACTACCCGACTACGACTTAGTACAATAACTAGACAAGCAACTTCAGGATTACTGACCTTATGTCCTATATGGAAAAAGAGTCCAATCAAAGCTCAATATTGGGGATGAATTAAAAGAGATACCGAGACAGAAAAAGACCCCGATATTTGGACGGAGCCTTCCGCAGCAGTACAATTTGAGTGGGGACTCCAAAGTTTCCCATTACCAGGGCTGATGCCTTTAGAAAAATCGAATGTTAATAGAAAATCTGACTTGGCAGGTGGAAGCCTTATCGAGAGCCACTCAGAAAGGATTCCAAATTATCAACAAACAAATCCAAGCTAACACTAAAATAACTTTACAAAATAGGCTGGCCTTAGACTTGCTATTAGTCAAAGAACAAGGAGTGTGTGGCTATCTTAAGTTAGACAAAGAGCACTGCTGTATCCACATCCCAAATATCACTGATCACCTACAAGAACAATTAGACAAAATGAGAAAAGTAGCAAAAGACAATAGAGCGATAAAAGAGGCGGCGGCGGAAAATAATCGGTTCAACAAAAATCTCCAAGAATTAGGTGGGCGGTCTCTAAAAGGATGGTTAGCTGCATTGTTGGAGGGAGTAATTTATGTGATCGTGATTGTGATTATTATAGGAATCTGCATAGGCTGTACTAAAAGAACCATTGAAAGAAACATATGGAAGTAATAAAAATCTAACTACTTCAAAAGGGAGGATTGATACCAAAGAATTAAGAAAAGAACCAAAGTTGCCAAACCTAAACCGTGATCATATACGAGCAATTAATGACCCTAACTGTGAATGAAGGGTTAAATCACTGACGGTCCCTGGCTGAGACACTACTGTGATACATAAAAGCTTCACTTGCATAGTTTTAGTTATTCCTTGAGCAGAACTGATAATAGGATGTTTCAAGATATGTAACTCCCTTCCTGATAAGATCAAATGGGCCTTGAGGTAGCTCGTTAACATTCCGAGGCCAAAGGATGGATAAGCCAATCCCATGACTATGTATGGACAAAGGAAGCCCGAAGTTCAACTAGCAGACAGTGTGAAGAAGACTATGAATGACCACCGGAGGGTGAAAAGACCCTAATCCTAATTTTACTGCGCATGCTTGGACTATGCAAATGAATTCCAGGAACTCATCTACATAAGACCAGATAAGACCAGTCTTTGTAGAAATCTGATGAATATGTATGATTTTTCTGTATATGAACTGAGGTGCTTTGCTAACCTGTTGGAGCACTCCTGGTGGACAAATCCCCAGTGCTGCCCAGCGCTGTATTAAAGAATGCCTGCTTAATAACAAACTAGTTGTTATTGAGTTATTCATCTCGGAAAACCGTCCCGATCGCGGGCTCGGTACCGACTTTGTTGTTTCAACTGCATCGCTGAACTGATATAATGATAATCCCAGAACTTCAGACTGCACTAATATCCAAACCACTGAGAAGACTTGGTATCGACTATGCATAAGATAACTGATTTTTCCACAGAATTGCTTCAATAAGGCTCTTAGAAATTATTATTAATAATATTGATACTATTGTAGTATTAATAGTATTATTGCGTGCATAATCAGGTTAGAATTGAAATATTTTATATTCTATTTCTTTTTCCAGGTTGTAAGGGGACGGGTAGATTTGAGAATGTGTGACAAGGTTAATCACCTTCTGCTTAGTTGGTGAAATCCAGGTAAGAAGGATTGAGACTTACGGAAATTCTAAAATATATCCAGAAGTCTCAAAGGGGGGAAATGTTACAGAATATCTTGAAAAACAAGGTCAAAAACAAGTGTTAAAAACAAGCAAGAAGAATTAGAAGAATGTAAAGAAGATACTTCATAACAACTGCACCCACCTGGCACTTAGACATACTACAGATAAAGACTGTCTTCACCAGCTCTGTGCTAACTAGCAATAACGATTAGCACAAGGACGAATCTTAGAAAAATAGAATGGACTGCCAAAATAGTGCCCTAGAGTTAACTTGTCTCATTATAATCTCATTATAACACTAAGGAACACACCTCCTAGCTAGAAAAGCCCCAACCCAGTTAAGCCCCCTACTCTCTGAGCATGTGTGGTGAATTAAAAGAGAACTATAACTTTAAGATGAAGTAAGAAAAGTATTAACCAAGAGTTAATTAAGGGGTAGAACCAGTAGGAATAACTAACGTTGTTAACTGTTTTAAATACCTGTCATGATTTTAACCCGGTGTGCAAGCTTTGAGGAGAAATCCCCTTGCACCCGGTGCCGCAATAAACACGCCTGCTTTATAACTCTGTGTGAGTTGTGAAGTTTGTTTCCGCGTGTCAATACCTCTTTCCCAGGCTCTCCATTTTATTATTTCCATTCTCAATCATTGTCAATACAAGCACAAGGGAGAGGAACATTTGAATATGCACAGGCATTCTACAATTAAAAAAATAACTCTATAAATAAGGGGAATTCTATACTTGGCAATGAGGTATAAAGCATAGAGGAAACCCACAAGACCAAGGGCTGTTGCTTAGCACATACATCACACCGGCAGAGCCCACAAATAAGGGGTCTTCTGCATATAGTGCAATGGCACCAAAAGATCCAGGACCAATATGTCACTTGTCAGAAAAATCACTACCAACTTCAGTAGCGCTAAGGAGGTATGCTACACACCTTGGACTTCTCCTCCTCCACAGACATTTGCAGGGAATAATGTGCAGAGCATAGCCCATGCTGCTTGTAACTCGGGAACTCACCATGTGGCTCCGTCTCTTTCCTCAAGGGTGCATCAAATTTTACTTGACCAACTAAAGAGGAGAAAAGGAAAACAAGAATCTAAGCTGGACTGCAATGAGACCCAATTCAGCTCCAAAGGCTAACAAAAAAGACAAATCCCGTTTAATGAGTGCATCACAGCCCCACTGATGGAAACTTCTGACACAGGCACACCCCCAACTTGTGCCTGCTGGAAACTAAGGGGCACAGAAAGTACTCTTCCATCACAAAGGCAGCACGATCGCCACTTGCCCCACCTAGTCATTAGAAAGAGGAGGAAAACCATTCAGCAAACAGGGCCGTCAAGTGCCCTCTTTAGAGCAGCAATACAGATGTAATTTAGATAAAACACACAGCCATTGTGGGAATTCCCTCCTGGACCTGTTCTTCGGGGAGATCACTAGCACTAAAGAGCCGTGAATGGAGTTTGGAGAGAGCTTATCGCATCTTCCAGGAAAGCTCTTTGGCAGACGCTCATTAACACTCCTTCCCTCAATTTTAGCTTCAGGAAAGACAACTAAAGCGCCAAGGATTGCTCTGATTTAATTCAAACAAAAGAATGACTACAGCTTGGGGGATGGAGTCTGCTTGTAATGGCCAGCGATCAACCACCTCCTTTCCTGATTTCTACAGGACTGTTTCAGTTCAAACTACAACAAGAGACTAAATTAAGGCAGAAAAATCTTCCTCTGCCATTCTGCTACCTAGCACAATCTGGCATCACTCCGAATATCCCTGCTGCAGTGGCGTATGAAGCAATACCAGCCAGCTCTCAGAAGAGCTCAGGTTGCGTCCTGTTCAGTTAAGATGAAGCAATAGTGAGATTTGCTGAAGTGCTGACAAAAGGTGTATTCAAATGTTTTACACTAATGTTTCTTTGGCATAGTCATCTAGAACCTATATCCATAAGTGAAACAGCATAAGTTTTTCTTTTCCTCTGTATCACTAAAAATGTTTCTATATACGCCAGCTATGCAGAATACTAGTTGAAATATGTGAATATCAATGATTATTTTAAGAATATTTAATGTTGTCATATTACACATGCTTACAGTTTATTTCAGAGCGTGTCTTTTCTCTTCTCCCATTTCTACTTCTCGAGTGTATCCTATGAGGCACTACCAGAGGCTAGAGGTGAACAATAAAAGACTTCAATTCCAAAATATATTCACTTGAAACCCAGTATTGTGTACCTGGTTTTTAGCAGGTTTCTTTAGCATAATAGCAACAAAGAAAGACAGAAATCAAAAGGAAGCTAAAAATAAAGATTGCATGTACGTTTTCGCACACTAAAGTTAGAATTATTTGGAGACATTTTATGTGTAGAGTGTCCTCCCCTTCAACACAAGGGTTTTTAAAACACTGGATTTGAGCAAGTAAAGACAATGCTGGCCAGCATTTGTCTTTGCTCAGATAACATTTCCTTTGTGGCCTCTCAGTTTAACGGTATTGATAGTTGGAAAGTCTTCACTAACATACAGTTAAGTATGAAGACAGGATGCAGTAACAGAATATCTGTTTTCTCTTGTTTACAAAGCACTTCAGTCCCACGCTGCTTATCACCTTACATAAGCGCGCTATTTTTTTCCCAGCTGTTAAAGCACAAAATCAGAAACTTTGTCTTTGACAAAACTGTAGGTGAAATCAAGTTTCAGAGTATTCCAAGATAGAAAATAGAATCTGCAAGAAACACATACCAAACCGCTTGACAAAAACAACTACAGGGTCATTCTCTTCTTCTCATAAGAAAGCAAATTAGGAACAAAAGAACAAGTTCTACAGAGGTGGAAAATGATTTTTACGAATGCTTGCTTTGCAGATGAATGGAAACATAATTCCACAAAGAAACAGAAAGCAGAATGCACGACAGAACTCGGGACTGCAGAAGCAGTCCACACATACTGCTGCAAAATTGTTGAAGGACAACCACAAACAAAATTTTAAAGTGTTTTCATCTCTTTCTCTTTGAGCGTCTCTCCCCCAAATATAATGAATTTTGCTAAGGGCCTGGACATGTGACAGAGCAGCACAACCAAAAGTAAAAGCAACCCTTCAGCCTGTTCCCAGATCACAAAACATTCTGTGCCTCAATGAACCATAAGCATTTAGTTTTGTCGGCAAATGAAAACTTAATCTGATCCTGTGATTAAAACATATTCCTACCTCAGGATCATTGTCATCAAAATCACGGTAAGTGGAATGATCAGGATTATTCATTTTATCCAAAAGTTCAATAGCAAGACTTGGATTTAATGGCTGGGTAACAAAAAGGATGCTGAAAGACAGAAGGAAAAACACAGATTAAAATTCCAACCACCCATATTAAGCACATTTTAAGTTTAGAACTTAAAAAAAATCCCACACATAAATTTATACCTGTAGTAACTTTTCAGCTGTCGGTCTTTTTTCAGGATTTTTTTCTAAGTACCGTTTTCACAGAGTGATGGAAACTATTGGACCTGTCAAAGGAAGTGGTAAACATGAGAATCAATTGCCCAGTGAAATACATGATCATTATCTACTGAAACAGAAAAGTACTTGCCATTTCATTTTGTCCTTTAATTCAGGAGGCTGGCAGTTGCTTTTCATCATTAGCAAAAGCGCTCTAAAAAAACCAACAGTATTTCTGTGGGTGACATGGCACTACATACCTGACATGAATTTTGAATACATTGTTTAGTTGGCAGGAAGAAGTCCATCCGTTTAAGAGACGCTACCAGGACAACATGACGCGTTTATGCAGCAAAAGGAGTTGTCACAATTTCTATCACGTACATCCAGAACACTTACAACCCAACACCCTTGCAGTACCCCCAAACACCACAAGCACCCATGCAGCCACTACTCCAAATGGATGATTTGGGAAGCTGTACTTACACACCGCGCTTTAACCCTTTGCTCACCTCACGGGATGTAGGTCAAACATTGGAGGCTGAAGCTCAGCAAGCTCTGTAGCAGTTATTCCAGCTGCCCACAGGTCACAGAGGTGCTTATAGCCACCTTTTCTTCCTACCGCAGCAACTTCTGGCGCCATCCTAAAGGGTAAAACACATTTTTAGATAAACTTCTCGCCACAAATCAAACATTCTTCTGTATGCAGTGGTTTACTACTATTTTTCCTAAAGCTCTCAATCTATAAGCTCACCGCATATACGCTTCCACATGTGGATATATACACAGGCGTGCGTGTGTGCGCGCACATGTCTGTATAAAAGGTTACGTAATGTATACATGAAGTTCTCCTCAATCACTTTCTAGTGACTAACAGGCAGTTTCCAAAACAGCTATTTCGCTGTTGTCAGTGGATGAAACCAATCTGCCTCAGACTGTTCTGCAGGCACACAACAAACTACCCCTCCACAGCCAAAGAGCCTGAGGGGTCATTATTCAGCTACAGTAAAACCCAATATACGTCTGGATCCGCGTCGCCTGAAAGGAAATGACACCCCGCTAAAAGGCACACAAGAGATCCAGAACTGGACTCCAGTTTCAGGGGGAATAGGGTTTTTTTTGGGGTGGTGGTGTTACACAAAGACGTACCTGTCCAGTGCCAGTGCCAGCAGAACACAAGCTGGCGAGATCTCCGTTTCAAACGTTTTTAAAGCCGTTTTCAGCACTAAACAAGGATCGCAAACACAGGTCGGTGAAGGATCCACAGCCGTCAGTAACTAAACGAAGTAAATCAGACACGAATTCCACACGTGGGACTTGAACTGGGGCTCCTCGCCCCGCGCACCCCCCCCGCGAGCCAACCCGAGGGGTGGCCCGAGGGAAGGAGGCAGGGCCCCCCTTCTCTCCGGCACCTCCAGCCGGGGCTTCTTCCGCAGCCGCCCCCCAGCCCCGCGTCTGCTCCGCCCGCCCCCCCCGCCCCGCTCCGTGCGGAGAAGACCTTTCCCAGACGCCGTTCCCCCCCGGGAAGAAGCGGAGCCGAACCCCCGCGGGAAGGCGTTCCGGGCGAGCGCTGCCCGCAGCCCCGCAGCCCCTCAGGCCCGCTCGCCCCGGGCAGGGCGGAGGGCAGCGCAGCCCTCGGCTCAGCGCGGGGGGCGAGGGGACGCGGCCCGGCCGAGCGGCAGATGTCCCTGCCCGCGGCAGGGGCGGCCCGGACGGCCCCGAGGGGTCCCTTCCGACCCGGGACCGGGCCCGGCCCGTGGGGCCCCGCGCGGGCGGCGGCACAGCCCACGCCGCGGCCGCGCCGGGGAGCGAAGCGAACGAGGCCGCCTTCCCCGCCGCTCCGGACCGGCCCGGACCGCACCGCCCCGGGTGAGCGCCGGCACCGGCGCTGAGCCGCGCCCGCCCCTCCCGCGCGAAGAAGGGCTCCCGCCCGCGCCCGCCGCGCAGACGCTCCGCCCGCCCCCCGCCGCCATTCCGCTCCGCCCCGCCGCCCTCAGCGCGGGCCGGGGGGCGCCGGGGGGCTGCGGCGGGACCGGCGCTCCGCGGCGGGGCCCCTCCTCGGGGGCGGCTCTCCCGCTGTCCCGGCGCCAGCCCCCGCTGCCGCCTGCCTCGGGCCCGGCGGGAGTCAGGGAAGAGCACCTGCTGCGGGGTGGATCGGGACACTCGGGGCGCGAATCGTGCCCTGCCCCCGCGGGACCGCTTCCCCACCGAATGCGTCTGTCACCGGGACGGGGGGGGCCGCCCTGAGGGACGGTCGGGGCGGGCGGAGGGGTGGATGAGGGCTCCCGCGCCTCCTGTGGCAGCAGCCCCGCTCCTGCCGGGGCTGACGGGGAGAGGGGGGTGGCTGTGGCGCAGGAGCGGTGTCTGCGTCCGCGGCAGCGGGGAGGAAAGTCTGCCGACCCCCCCGGCGGGATTCGGCACCCGGGGCCCGGGGGAGGCGCCGGGAGGGCCGCGGGGGGCCGGCAGCTCCCCCCCACAGGCAGCGTCTCTGCTGCAGGTGTGCAGGAACGCCTGTTCTCCCAACTGCTCTGTTCTGTGGGGCGAGGTGGGCCCTTCCCGCTGACTGATGGGGGTCAGAGCCAGAGCGGGACGGAGGAGAGGTCGCGTGAGTCAGGTACAGTCCAGGCTCGGGGTGGGACCACAGCAAAATGCTCCGACAGCAGGAAAAGTAACATCCTCTCTCCCCTACCGCAGCTCACACGTCTTTGGATTAACTAAAAAGGAGAAATGTCTGAAATTTTCTGCACAAAAATAAATCACGTTGGAACTATTTAACAGGCAGCCCCGAGAAAAGCCTCTAATAGACTGACAAGGCCTATTAGCACAGTGTGAGTTGGACGAAGTTGTACCATGAGAGCAGCGTCGGGTGACTGCGGGAGGAGGATCAATCAGTGCGTTAAGGACCTGGATCACGGCCTGAATGAGGGGAACGTGGGCTGCAGATCCGAGAGTATGTTGACTTTGAATTTTCTTTCATTGCTTTGATGCTCTTTTTTTATAGAAGACCTACACACTTGTAAACGGAGCTTGCTAGATTGCAGCATCATACTGCAGAAATAAGTAATCTCTCTGAAGAATCCTTCTGTGGACTCTCCCTGTGATCCTTTGAGACAAGCAGTTCTTTCCAAATTCTTTAATTTTCCCAAACTATTCAATTTGTAGCTTTATGTTGCAGAACATGGAAGCTATGCCTGGATGTCCAGACCTGGGATGCACTGTGCATGCATTGTAGAGAAGTTATGTTCTAGTTTCATGTTCAGTGAGAGTAAATAATTGTCTCAGTTCTTATCATGTGGAACAAATGCATCTCATATTACAACTTTAGAAACTCTCTCATCCCTTAGTTTTAATCAGCCTTTTTTTTTTTTTTTAATGCTGAAACAATAGGAGCTCTTCTTTAACCTGTTTTTTTTCCACCCTACATCCTATAAGCTGAGAGACTGCAGTAAAGCACTGGTCACAGAACTTTATTTTAAAAAGAAATGAAAATTAACTATAGAATATCAAGGCGTTCAGGGCTTCTTAAGTGTGGAGCACAGTGGCAAACTGAGCTTTTACTGTTTTCTTCTTTGCAGGAAGAATCCACAGCACAAGCTAGAATACAAGTGGAGCGCACTGCCAGGTAAGCCAAGCTGTTTAATATAGCTCAAAGTGGGGGGAAAAAACCAATCCCAACCCAGCAATGGATAAAAACAATGGGAATAAAATGCTTTCAGCTACTGTAAGTGAAGAACACTGTTTGCAGCTTGCTGTTACACTGCGCTCTTGCCTTTCTTGAGCTTGAGGTCTTGCCCTTGTCTGCGATAAGGTTGCTTGGCCGCTGCGAACTTGCACTCGCTTTGTCAAATGTTTTTCAGCTGAAGTGAGACTCAGTTACTGTGATTTGTATGCTCCTTATCTAACATATTGACAAAAACGCTGCGTGGCAAGTGGATATTTTCATGAGTTTCGTAGGTTTTATTGAGAATTAAAGATGGTATAGTGTGGTATTACTGGATCTCTGTATTCTGCTCCCCCCCATCCAGAGCTGGAGTATCACAATGAAAACAGGGAATATATTTAGGTGTTACCGAAGTGTTTCTCAGCATTTCAAATGGCTACTGCAGTAAATGATTTCTATAGCTTTTCTCCCATCCCCATAGTAAAATGTGGGCACAGAAATGGATTTCATACTTAATTTTTATTCTTATTTTTCTTTTGATAGGCAATCCTCAGGTAACACACAATTCTAAAGTCTTGGGATGATCTAAAACAAATATTGCAAGTATGCCTGCCATCTTTTTTTTCTGTTTTAAAATCTTTCTTTGGACCAGGGATTTTCTTGCTGAGAGAACACACTTTTGCGTGGGTGTTCTCCTGAGGCTTGGAGGGAATATAATTAAAACTGAGTCTGAGGTTTTATTCTAAAATGTTCTAGTCTTTCATATTGCAGTAAGTAGACTTGTTGAAAAACAGAGGGGGATGTACTGTTTACATTTTGTCTGTTCTTCAAGAATTCAAAGAGATACTTTGCATAATCAAGGAAAACTTGATTATTGGACTTGGAGATTTTTTCCACTTGAAATCTCAATGCAATAAACAATACTACGGAGCAGAGCACAGCAGTCATGAAAATGTAATTATAATGTATTTTGCTTGAAAGAATCAGGTTTATGACATTATTGAGGAGAAATTGCATTTATGGAAACAATGGTTTAAAATATTTAAATCCTTTGAAATACACAAATTTTCTGTTTAAGAATAAAAATACCAGTCTTGATGACATTTTTCTAGGGAAGGAATGGTTCATAATTGCAATTAGAGCAGTTTATCTGGGTAATCTTTCAGGAATCATTCAATACAAAACAGGGATTTTTTGTGTGGGAGGGTAGTTTTTGTCCTTGTAAATACAGTACAGTACAGTATTTATTTTAATAGGTCAGTCTTTCATTGTAGCACCCTGTCTGAATGACACTTCTGCTGGGCTGTGCTCTGTCCTGACTAACTTTCCTTTCTTTAGTAACCAAAAGAGGAACCTGACAGCAAACTTCAAAGAATGCTATGTTCTTAGGTGATGAACCTAATCACAGGATGCCCTGGAATGAACGGGCACATCAGCATGGGACACAGCTGATCTGCTTTGTTTTTTGGGGGCATTTGAGAGTGCTGGAGATACTTGCTAATACTTACCTGAGGAGAAAGCCGTCCTTATTTTGTTTTAGTAAAACCCTGCTTGCTTTTTAACAAGTGGCAGTGCTGAATGGTATGGAGTATGGTGGTATGTAGTCATCTTTTCAGAGCAGTGTCATGAGCATGTCTTTGCTTGTGGTGTGGGTGCCTATTGCTCTCCCATCTCTGCTGCTCATGGGAGGAGGAGGGGAGTCGCTTTCAGAGAAGCCTCCCTGCCCTCCTGCTTGTGAAAGTCTCGTAGGGTCTAGTTTAAAGTGCATTGGCTTGCACATTGCTTTCCCTGCTAAGTACCCGCTTGCAGAATTTGCTGCATTCTGGTGTTTGGCAGCCCAGAAATGAGTCGCTCTGCTTTATTTTTCTTCTGTATCGCAGTGTAGTAATGCTGTTCGTCTGTTGCAGCATCTTCTGACGAGCTTGAAGCTAAGGTGAGGAAACTAGAGCAGACTGGTCACCAAGTGGGCTTCTCTGTGATACAGAGTGGGGACCCGTTCTCAGATGTCTTTCAAGCTTGATGGTAAGAAACTCAAGTTGCAAAGCAAGAGTATTGTGGAGGTGAAAAGTTGAACAGAAGCAAAATGTGGTAGAAACCAATGCCGTGGTTAGCTGACACCTAGTCCAGATTTCACAAGCTAGTGTAGCGGTAGCTTGTGTTCACACTCGTGCTCAGTGGCGATGCGGGATGCTTTGACCTGACTGAAACCCATGTGTAGCCTGTTCTCCCTTCTCCTAGTTTTTGTGATGTGCGTATCCTGCCAGTACCAGTACCTGGCACCTCCTGTCTGTCTGTCTGACAGGTCTGCTTGCACGCAGCCACACAAAATGGGGACATCCAGCAGCAGCACCTCAGATTATTCTAGAATAACCTTTGCTTTGAAATGCATTACTTCTTGCTAGAAAGTGGGAAAAGGCCAAGGCCAAAATACCTTCCACTTGATGCATTTAATAAAAATTCATCTCTGTTCTTAGATCTGCCTATTCTATCCAAGGCTTATTGCATTCCTGAAGGGCAATCTCCTTGGTTCCTTCCTCTCTGCCTTCCCAAGGTGAATTCATTTGGTAGGGTGGAGGGATTCCCCTTTCTGCTTGGTAAAGACAGTGTCGTATCTGGTGCTTATGGTAGCATCTTGCATTTGGGAAAAGCAAGCGAGGAACACTTGTTGCCTGTGGGGAGGCCAGTAGCAAGGTTTGTAGTTGTTGTGGACCCTTGCAGAGCAATATCGCATCTGAGCCATCCTGAGATAGCTGTCGTGGGTGAACATGCTTTCCCTTTGCTGTATGTGGTTCTCTGTGCTTGAAGCGTAGTCCTGCCAGCAGTTATATTTAAATGGGAATGTTTTTAGGAATGCTATTTCTGTAAAAGTACTGATATTTTATAATTCTGTAAATAATGATATCTGTCTGTCGATTTCTATAAAATAAAGACTTTTCTATTTAGCCCGAAGGGGTATGTCTCTGTATCAGATACTGCCCAAGAGTCTGACCAGTTGACTGAGTTCCTGGGTGCCCTCCACAACAGGGTGAAAGCAACGTTAGCTGAATGTGCTTCCTTCTTCCTGCCAGGGGAAAGAAAGGTGGGGGGAGGAACTTGAGCTGAACACGGCCAGCTTTCCACAGGAGGAGCTGTCCTGTGTCTTCTCATGTTCCTGCCAGCCCTGTGCTTTCCAGAACTGTTTTACTTGTCCCATCTGGCCTCAGATGGCTTCAGATGGGAAGACCTAGCCTTTAAACTCTGCCTTCCTTTCTGTTACCTGTTTGCAATGGCTTTAGTGTGGCCTAGGCTTGCCATGCTTTTGTTCTCTAGAAGTGATGGAAGGTAAGGGTGGTTGTCTCCAGCAACTCCCCTGATGTCCTAGGAGCAAGTGTAGTGCTCCGCAAACACTTTTGTAGAGGTCTTAACATGAGCAGTTGCTGGTGATGAATTGGGAGAATACTGGAGTGACGTGAGAAATCTCTGGGGATTCATAGAATTTGGTGGGGGGGGGTGTCCTCCTGATGCCATCTGGTCTGATTTCCTGCTCGGAGCAGGTCCAGTCAGATCATGTTGCTCAGGGCTGTGTCCAGTCCCATTTGGGGTATCTCCAAGGAGGGAGATCAGCATCATCTCTGGCAACTTGTTCCAGTGCTTGGGCACCCTCGTGATGAGCAACTTTCTTTGTCTTGAGTCAGAATCTGCACCTTGTCCATTGCCCCTTGTCCATCCAGTGTGCCCCTCAAGAAGAGTCTGGCTTTGTTTCCTCCAGTGAGGGAGAGAAGTAGGAGAGAGAAGTGGGGCAAACACCCCCCCAAAACACACACCCAACCCCCTGCCCACACACCTCTGCCCCGTGTAGCATCTTCTCTAGCTTTTCCTTTGTCCTTTGCCAGTAAGTTCCCTTCCTGTTGAGCAGTGGCTTGCATTTCCCTTAGCTTCCAGCAGCCTTCCAGAAGTCCTTCCTGTTGTCCTTCATCTCTTCCTAGTTTGCCTCCAGCTAAGCTGCGGCTTTCCACAGTCCATTCCTGTATGCTTGCGCGATGTCTCTCTGTTCCTCCTGGGTATCCCATCTCTGTCTGCGCCTTGTGTGTTCTTCCTTTTTGGCGTTTGAGGTGTCTCAGGAGTTTCCTGTCCGTCAGTGCTGGCCTTCTGCTACTTGTGACCGACTCTGTGTTTTGGCATGGACCCTTCTGGTGCCTGGGGAGGTGGGGGCTGTTGTCCTTGAAGTTCAACCAGTTACCCTGGGCCCCTTTGCCCTCCAGGCCGGTCTCCTGTTGACTCTTGCCTAGAAGCTCTTCAGGAAGCGGCAGTCTACTCCGCTGAAGTCCAGCATTGTGATCCTGCTGGTTTGCTCACTTCCCTCAGTTTTTTAAATTCTACAGCCGAATGGTGGCCGCAGCCCAGCATGCCCTTAACCTTGGTCAGTTTTTCTGTGTCTGTGGACAGGGAGTCCAGCGGAGGGTGGAGACAGTTGCCCCGTCATTCTGCTTTCACACATGGGGTGTGAGACGATGTTGCTCTGTGCTGCTGTCCCCTGGACGCCTCCTCGCTGCCCCCGACACCGTGCCTGCAGGGTCTGAGAAGGCTGTGGTGGTGTATGTGGTTGCAGGCCTTCCTCACTGGGTTAGCCAGCCTGCTCGCAGAGACTCTCTTGCCCGCTCAGTCGAGGAAGCCGTGTCCCTGGGCCGGCAGTCCTTATTCCTTGTGCTCCTCGAGGAAGGGTCCTGCGGTCATAGGAGCCGAAGCCCTGACTGTGCCACCAGCCCAGTGGTGCTAAGCAGCAGGATGTGTTTGCTCCTACTTGAGCCTTCCTGAGGACAATCCTGCCAGAGCCCCGGGCTCTTCCCCCTGGATGTCATTGGGATGAGGGCCTGATGAGCCTCCTCAGCCTCCCTGGAGCATCGTGGCCCTGAGCACCCAGTGAGCTGCAAGCCACTGGAAACTTCAGGCCAGGTTGGCAGAAGGGTGCCTCTACCTAGCTGCAAGAGGAGAGCTCTGATAGCTGCCAGCCCCCCGGCAGCCTTGCCTTGCCTCACCCTTCTGCCTGTGCTCTACAAAGAGGGCATTGCCTGTGTACGGGCAGGAGCGCCCCACCGTCCCCTGCCTCTCTGGGTCTGTTGTGCAGATGAGCAGTGTATGTTCTAAGTACAGAGATACCTCTCTGCTCTATAGACAGCCTGTATTCCACATACAGGCAGAAGAGCCTCATACTTACTACCTGCGCGCACCAAGTCTTTGCTCTGCAAAGAGAAAAGCCTCACCTCCCCTGTTTGTGTGCTTCTATAGGCAGAGTGTGCCTGATGTACAGAGACACTCCCCAGATGTCACACACAGGTGGGTGGGAAGGCCCTGCCTCACCTGGCCCGTCTCTGCTCCATCACCAGAATACGTTTTGCATCCCAACAGGAAAGTGGTGTGTAGTGCTCTCCATATGTATTCTCTGTACAGCCATTTTATAGTCCGTATGGTGACAGAAAGCTATTGCCCCACCTTCATATTCTGTTGGTTTCTGTTCTCTATACAGCCAGTTTTCATTGCATAAGCAGACCCAAAAGCCCTGCCTTGGCAGTATCTAGTCCATGAGTAGACATGCTTTGCCTGCATGCAGTCTATCTACAGAAGAAATAGAGTCTGTATCTGGAGAGAAAAGCCTCACCATCTCTTTTCTGATAGGCAAAGTATATCCTGGTATACGCTGCATACTGAGAAAGCAAGCCTGGCTTTGCCCGTCCATGCATAGTCTTGAGGAAGACAATATGTAGTCTGTATAGTGACAGAAAAGCCTCCCCTTGTTGCTGGCATGTCGTGTGCACACAGATGGTCGTTATTAGATGTAGAGGTAGGTGAGGCACTGCCTTTCTATGTACATGTGTTATATTTAGCCCATATATTCTCTATGCAGACAGAAAAGCCTCTCATCACCTTGCCTGCCTATATTCCACATATGCATAGGCTGTATTCAAAGAAAAGACTGACAAGCCTTCCTCTCCTGTCGGATATATTCCATAGAGATAAACCAAATCCTCTCTTCAGCCCTGTGTGTATTTGGTAGTTAGGATCTCTTGTGCATAAAGACAGAAAAGCGTGACTGTATGGGTCTTCTATAGTCTTCTATGGAAAGAGGCTCTCTTCTGTAAGCAGAGAAGAGCTGCCTCAGCTCTTTGTATCTACTCTATGTAGAGTTAGGACATATTCTATATAACGGCAATATGTGAGCTCTATGCAGACAGAAAAAACATACCTTGCCTTTCTCTCTGTGTATGTCTGCATGTAAAGTGTGCGTATTCATGTGCAGGTGTTCCAAGTCAGGACAGCGTATGCTCCACACACAGAGAAAAATGACCTTCCTCCCTTGACCTTGAAAATGTCTGTGTTCCGTGCAGAGACAGTATCGATTCAATATGAAGACATTGACATTCGTATTCAACATAAAGACATAAAGCGTAGCTTCCCCTTACCTGACTGTTTTGTGTAGTATGTACACAATTAACACATTGTATGTCTATTTTGCATGTTCTATGTGTGTGTTCTGTGTAGAGAGTGCATCTATGGAGAGAAAAACATGGTTGTGCTTCCTGTGTCTGTATACTTTTTTTATGCGTAGATAATCTATCTTCTGAATCGAGAGAGGAAAAAAGCCTCAGCGAGGTGATGTGAGCTGAGGCTTCTCTTCCTGCAGGCAGAGAATATAGAGTCTGTGGGTGTTCTGTATAGACCGTGCATGGGGGGGTGTGTATCTGAGTTTGCAAAAGACATATATTTATGTGTATCTCTATGCGTCTGTGCGTATGATTCTGTTTATACTTGCTGCATGTTTTCTGTGTATATTCTATGCCTATAAAGGTACCGAGATGGTGTCATACCTGTGTGTATTTTATATCCAGACAGAAGTTCCCTCGCTTGGGCAATGCAGGACTTGTTCTGTATGTAGACTATACGCAACCTACAGATACTGTAAATAAAATGAAGAAAGCTTCAGCTAAGCAAGGTGAGGCTTTTTTGCTTCAGTGCAAAATACACACTTTCTTGTTTATGCCCTGTTCACAGGTACAAAAACCTCAGCCAGACTCTTCTGAGTGTAGGCAGTAAACATAGTGTCTAGTTCTATTCAAGCTGTAGATGGAAAGCAGGGACATAGTCGAAACCCTTTTGTCAGTCTGCCGAGTCTCTGCTGTCTGAATGTCTTCTACCTTCAGCCTGGGGAGCTCGGCTGAGCCTTCTGTATTGCCACAGACGTGGACTTTGTGCTGCTTGTGTATCTCTTGGGTAGCGGGTGAGGGCGAGGTGAGAGTGACCAGAGGAGCAGGGAGGTGGCTCCCAGGTGAAACAGGAGCTCTCCAGGTGGTCATTTAAAGGGGCTGAGGGGAATGTTTTGGGGGCCACCTTTTATCTCGGCCAGAAGGGGCCTTCTGTGAGTTGTAGGTTTCTTCAAAGGCAGAGAAGAGGATTGCGCCCCTGCGCCAGTGCCACCTGTGAAGGTTGAAAGCTCACTAGGAAGCATTAAGAGCGGTGGGCCGCAGAGTTGACTAATCCCTGTGCAATAAACAGGAGGGGTCTGGGAAGAGGTGCGGCATTTGTGTCCTCATCAGGTGTAGTCCGACTCTGCGCAGGCAGCCTTTCCGTTGTGGGAATGTGCAGTGTGGCTTTTTGGCACAGCAAAACGAGGGAGAAATGAGGACTTTCCCAGGAAGCCCTAGGAGATGAAGAATTGGGATGCATTCAAGGACTTTCAGAGGACTTGCTAGGAATGACTGTCTCTAGGAGACTGCAGGAACGTTGTACAGCTGTTGGCTAGGAATTTCCAAATGGGAATAAAAATACCTGTTCCACTGCTGTTTTCCAGGATTGCCCACAGTCTGGGATTGTCCACACTAGTTTTGAAGCGTGTGAGGAGCACATCACCATATGGCTCTGGAGGAGGGCTTCACCACCTGGTTGTTTTTCTTGCAGTCCTGCGCTGTTTGGTTTTTTGGGAGCTGTCCCGCCTGGGACTTTCTGGGAATGTAGTTGTTCAAAACACCATGTGCAAACGTGGCAAGCAAAAAGAGAAGTCCCAGACTGCCACTTCCAAGAGACTCTTTTCCACCCCCTTGCTGGTCTTCTCTTTGTGCCCGTGTAGCTGTCTTCTGCAGATGTCTGCTCAGCAAACAGAACCCATGAAGCAACCAGCTCAAAACCAACCCACCAAACCGAGGCTTATTTTTGGAAGCCTCATTTTGTTAGCCTGCCTAGTCAAGCTCTTCAAGTCCTCCTCCTTCTCCTCAAAACCAGATGGCCCAAGGACTATTTCATCCAGTCCTGAAAGTGACAGAGAGAATCTGAATCCTTTTTTCTGAAAGGTAGATCAGAACTTTTCTACATGGATAAATACAGTATTTTTAGGCTATAGGAGTAGCTTTGTTGCCCCCTTCCCTGCAGATCATGCCACTTTTCTGACTTGCGCAATTATAGCTACTCTGTTTCTTGTAGTGAGATAGTCAATCTGTCATTTAGTCAGAGAAAAGACGCAGGTCAGTCAGGCATGCTCCATCTTAAGTGAATGCACGTAGGACTCCATCTGCTTAGTTTGATGGTGTTGATTAATTCTTTCCTTTGCAAATTCTCCAGAGCCTTGCATGCTACTGATGTCAAACCCGTTAGGCTATAGCTGCGCAGCTGCCTGACTCCAGTTCTTTGGGGAAATATTTTCTGTAGCTCACTAACAAATCTGCTAAGTCAGAGGTAGAAGATGTCGGAAGTTCTTGCTCTGAGATAGGACTTCAGTTGCATGGGCAAGTTCTTTCTGAATTCTGAAACAAGTTCCCTGACTGCTTTGATCCAGCCTGCTGAACTCAGTCCTTGCTTCCTTGTCCCACATGTACATTCCTGCTCAAGATCATTCTTTTTGTTTAAAAAGGAGACAAAGGATTTGTTTGAAGATCATCTACATACAACTCAAAACTGGGAATCTCCCTGCCTGCCTCCTGACCTCTTTCCTCCTGTCCTTTCTTTTCGTCTTGATGAGGCTGAAGACTGCTCTAGTTTGATTTCTCTTAGGACCTTCCCCTGGCTGTTTGTGGTTCTAATGCTTGTCATTCTATTCCTGCAGTTCTCCCTGTGACACAGCTACCTCGTCCCCATTCCCAACTGCCTTCCTCTCTACCCTCTTGAGTTGCTTAAAGAAGACTTTGGTTCAGAGATCTTCCCCCCCAAAACCTGAACCAGGTGAGGGCAAAAATGCGTCTGCCAGACGGCCAGTTGCTGCTTCCAGAATTGCCCCCGGTATCTTTTGTTTTGTTCTCTGCTCCCTTTGCACGCGGGTCTGTGGCCTCTCCCCGTTTGTCTTTCTGCCGCTGAATTTGACTAGAAATCATCTGGTAGCACTGAGCAGAGCTTTTCAGTGGCCAGTGTGTGCCAACCTTCCAGAGCACTTCAGCTCCAGTCATAAATACCAGACTGGCCAGCATGGGCCTGTATGTCAGGGGAAGGATCCATACAGGAGATGTCTCTGGATCTGGCAGCCTTACATACTGCTGGACTCTGCCTCTCTTGAAAATGGCGATTGCCTGAGCCGTTGGGCAGCTCCTTCAGGCTCTGTAGGGGAAGAGAGCGAGCAGCAAGGTCGTGTTCTCGAGGATCTCGGCTTGAGAATGCCATTTATGGAAGAGCCTCCTCCTAGACCTTGTCTCTTACAAACGGCTTGCTTAAGCAACCCTCTATGGTGCAGGCTGCCTGGAGACCTTGGGAAGGAGCCATTGCTCGTGACCAGCTGTTTCTCCATCCCTGTGCTTGGCGTATGGAAGCTGCTCTCAGTGCTGATGCTGGGAGGTCTGAGGCCTTCTGTAAAAGCTCTGAGTTATCTGCTGGCTCTGGTTTTCCCAGACTGTGCATCAAATACAGCTTTGTTGAGCCTCAAGTGGGGCTCTTGTTCTTGTCCAGACTTTTGCTCTGACACCATCAAGTGCGGAGGACTGGGATTTTTCAAAAGCATCGTGTTTCTCTTTGGGCTTCCTGGGGAGGGGTTGCAGTTGTGCAAGGCGTGTTGGGGAGCTCAGTCTTCTTTTGGGATGCTCTCTATGGGACAGGACAATTGCTTTGAGCTGCCTGTATTTCTGGAAGGCTTACTCACTTTTGCCTTCCATCAGAAATGCTGCTTAGTGGCACTTGTTTTTAATTAATAAAAAAAAAGGGCGGGGGGGAGGGGTGTGTGAATAGCTGATGCAAGTGAACAGTGAATGATCTTCTCCTGCTTGAAGTAAATGGTTTTATAATGAAAAATATCCCTTCAGTGTTCCAAAATCAGTTCCCTTAAAGATTGAAGTGCTTGCTGATGGATTCCTGGCTGACAAAATCCCCTCCCAGCTTGCTTCAATATGAAATCCTCTTTAAAGTGGCATTGAGATTATCTGGTGTGATTTCCTTCAATTAATGATACTTGTCTAAAGCCTGTATTTTTGTTCCTAAATACTAGGATCAGAAGTTCATAGAAACATCTTCTGTGTCTGGTTTAAATGAGTTAAAGCTATTGTCATGTCGGGTTGAGGGTTTCTAATGTTGTTTTTTCCTCTTTCAGAGGGAGATGAACACGCACATCTCGCCCTCCAGGAGCGAGGACGCCATGTCCGGGTTCAAGCCCGTGCTATCCTCAAAGCTTGCGTCCTGGAGTTGGGCATGGCGGGGCGTCACCCTGGGAAGGTGTGGTGTGCTGTAGCAGTTGGAGCTGTGAGGTCTGGAAGGCACCAGCGCTGTGAAGTCTGGTGGGTGGTGGGGGGTGGATGCGGCTGTTGGGGGGTCCGTCATTTGCATAGCCCCGCCCTCCCCCGCACGCTTCAGAACGTTTGGGTTCCGGTGGCAGTTTGTGAGTGGTCCCTCCCAGGTGGCTCAACAGACCCGGCACAGCCAGTAGATCCCGTTGGAGCTCCTCTGTCTGGCATAAACCCCTCCGTGTTTGTGATTTAGAAGAGGTGACATTTGAATCTACAGGTCTCAGATGACGTTCAGGAGCTGTGGGCTGTGGGTGGGGACTGTCTCTCTTTCCACTTCCTAAGTGGAAGAGCTTTAAGAGGTGAATCTGCCATTTCCCTTCTTCTGGGGGTTACGGGAGCTGTTGGGAGGTGAGGGAGATGTAAATTCACGGTCTTGAGCCAAATTGGGTAGAGCAGAGATGGACTGTCATTTGTCTGACCTCAGTTGTGTATCTGTAATGTAGCTGTAATTGTCTCTGCCTGCAGAAGTGGACTGAGGTCCTATTTTGTTTTAAAGGAGATATAACAAATAAAATCAGTGAGTCTAGTGTGCGGTCTTTCTGCCCAAATATGTAAGCATTTACTTTAGGATAAGGTAAGCAGTGCCTTGAACTCACTGGTTCTACTGAGTAACTCTCTGTTGTCTAAAAATGGGACCGAGGTTGGCTCAGACGCGGGTGTCTACGTTAGAGACATTCGTGTTTAGTCAGATGAATCCCACCCCAGTCTCCTGTGGTCCTCATCAGGTCTCTGACAGCTCTGCTGTTAGCCCTTATGGAAGCCAAGTACAGTCTCTGTCTCTTTTATCTCTCCTTTTTTGTTTGTTTAGGGTTTTGGGGGTTTTTTTGTTCAACAGAAAGGAAAGTCAGTCTTGGACATTCAGCTGCCGAAGAAAGTTTGTGTTTGAAGATCACGCTTGGATCTTTCAAGTAGGTCTAATTAGATGCCTTTTCCTCTTCTGTTCATCCCTGATAAGCTTAGGCACTCTCTGTTTGTCCTGTTTCTGAGGACCGCTGCCCAAGGCGCCTAGCATTGCACAGGGAAATTTCTGTATCTCATTTCGCACCATGAATTTTGTTAGTCAGCAGGCATGAAGTATTTTTAGAACATAAGCTAACTAAATTGCACTGAAGTGAAAAAGGTGCTCTGTAACATCCGAGAGATACTTCTGGAATGTAATCGGAATATAAATATTTTGAGCAAAAGATGCTTTAAGTGTTAGATAAAAATTATTAGCGTAGTGCTATTTTCGTTAGTTTGGATTTTTATAGTTCTTCGATTTAAAGTTTGAATTTAAACAAATTTAGTTGAATTGATGTGGAAAACATGTTCAAATAGCCAAGCATTTATTTCAAAGGAGAATAAGCTAAGTAGCACTTACAAAGGGTTTTGGCTTTGAAGTGTTTTGTATGTTTGAACGCAAATCTACAAGTTTCTGTTGAATTCAAGTGGCCTAGAAAAGTGATCTTTTAATTCTGTGTCGCAAATTTTATGAGCCACCCCCTTCTAAAAATTGATGGTTGCTGTTGCTTAGTGGAGATGTAGACAATTAGTGTTTGGGCTGTGGCCTCTCAAGACACGTCTCTCCTTTTGTTCAGAAGACTCTTAGGCTGTAGCAAGCGCCCAGACGTCACAGCGAAAATGGAGGATGCAAAAAAGAAGTCAGCAAGTTACAAAGGAGGAATGGGCAAGTAAAAGGCAAAAGCCTGAGTCCCATCTGTCCTAAATAATGAACTGCTCAGCCCTGGGCTGGCGGCACAGGCCACCTGCAATTCAGGGTGTCGGGCACAAATCTTCCGCAGTTAGGTACTTATCTCCTTCCTCACAGAAAAAAAAAAAAAAGGAGATCCCTTTTACTTAGTTCAGTAAAGGGAAAAGAAACTTCTATTTAGATGTGTTTGCCTCTTGGAGGATGGACTTGAGGACAGAGGAGAAGGGTGCCCTAACAGCAGGCTGCTTGGCAGGCTGAGGGGATGCAGGGAGTCTGCTCCAGGGAAGCTGTTCCACTTCATATCATTCAGTAACGGTTTTATTGAGGGTTTGAAGCCAAGTTCCCAGCAGGCACACCATAACTCCTTTCTCTCTCTCTCTCTCTCTGGCCCGTTAATTGTCTCGATACCGCTCCAGATGTACAGAAAGTGGGATGCCCACCGTTAAAGGGAGGTTCTCGCCTCAGGATGCCTGCCACCTCGAGCTTAGCCTCGCGCTTGGTCCATGAGAAAGCCACGGCTCCGACTGCAAAGCTGAGTGAGTAGGGGATGCAGAGATGGGACTTTTGCAGGGAGCGCCTGAGCCGCCGGGCTGCTGGACAGGGTGAGACCCATGCCAGCCAATTCATCTTTTAGCTCCACATGCCTTTTGGCAGAGATGCAGGTCTCGTGGGGATTGTGGGGACGTGCTCCTGCATCTGGAAAAGATGGCTGAGTTCTGGCATAAGAAGGGCCCTGGGGTTTCAAGGTCAGAGTTGAGGCAGGTATGGAAGATGGCAATAGCTGTGATCTTTAGTCAAAAAAATTCCTTTTTGTATATTCAAGCAGTCTGGAAGATGAGTCAAAAAAGAGAAGCCGATGCTACACACACTGCACACTCTTAAGTATTTGTTTTAAAATAGGCGTGAGGTCAAGCTAGAACATGCTTTGCAATTTGGGTATTTACTGCAGCAAATTTTCTGCTCTTTCTGACTGTTTTCTGTGACTTTTAGCTCATTTCACCTCCACAGAAAGAAATACTGTGCATATGAAAGAGGCTGTTATGAATCTTCCCTTGGGAGATACTTTTTTTGTGCTCTGCTTTTAAATTACAATCTTCATTATTTATGCCAATGTTTAAAATAGCTTTCTGATTCCCTGGTTAAAGTATTCTGAACCTACTCCAGCTACATTTTACTATGCACAACTCCCACCAACCATCAGATTTTATTTCAAGTCATTTTTCATGAAATAACACGCATCGCAGCCAGAATCCTGTGTTGCTGTTACCTGGTTTTCTCTACAGTTTCTCTACAGTTTTCCAGCTGTGTTCCTCCTCCCTGTGTTGCCAGTATTTCTTTTTATCTTAGAACATACAAGTTCCCATCATCTCCCTTCCTAAACAGTGCCCTGTAATCGTGTTACCATTTTTGTTGACCTTTTTTGGGATTCCTGCAGGTTATTAATGCCTTTTTAATGAGAATCCTGAGATGGGAACTGTTTTCTGAGCAATGTTTACTCAGGACTTGGTAGATTATTCCCTGTTCTCTTTTCCTTTACATCCCCTATTTCTTTTTTTGTCTGACACCTTGTTGTGTTCAAAGTGGAGCTATGGGAATAACTGATTTGGGGCTTTGCTGCCAAATCAATACATTAAAGAAAACCTGTGTTTCAGACTGAACAAAGATGATACTCAACCTAAAATATTTAGAATGACTGGGGAGATTTTTAAATGTTTTCACCCCTTTTTAAAAGAAGAAAGAAATTTGACAGTTTTCAAAATTGAAGTGTCATTTCGGACAGAAAAAAAATTCTGGTTTTCCATTTTCTGGCCATGTTTGACTTCAAATCATAAATAGTTTCAGTGTTCGCTGAACTTTGGTTTTTGGTGACCAAATTACTTCCCTAAAAGTATTTGTTTCCCTCAGAGTGATTCCTTTTAATACTTTTTGAGCAGTGTTGAGTAGATATGTCTGTATGTTCCTTCTGTTTATGTATCTGTATTTATATGTAGGCATAGAAAGCAAAGGGAATGTCTTTATCTTAGTCATGCACATCTCACCTACTTGATTTCACTGTGGTATAAGGGCATGGGGTAGGTTGGTGGTTACTGGGCTCAAAAGTGGAAGCTCGACCATAAAGACCTAAGCAGGTCTTTGCAGAGAGATAGTGGTGGCATTTCGAACATTTGGCCCCTTTAAACAGTGGGATTTTACTTGCGTTTATGTACCTAGATACCTAAATCCTGGGGAGGTTGTGTTTTAGATGCCTTCACTCTATTTTTGGTTCTCATTTGACATCACAATTGTGTGTTCCAAATCACTGGGCTTCTGAAGGAGCCACGTGAGCAGCCTCATTCACGTGCTGATGGCTGTGAGAAAGCAGACAGGTTGTCACAACAAATGTTCCTAGCTACATCCTAAAATGGCTTCTGTAGCTTGAGGGTTTTGTGTTCAAATGTTTTTTCTGCTCTTGTTGAAGTGCCAGATCTGAAGACATGTTGAAAATCTGGAACAAGCCCAGCGCTTGTCCTCAGGGATGTTTGAAAATTCATGAGACTTCTAAAATGCACACAGGACGGACAAAGGAAGGATGCTTGTGATTCATTGTTATTTTGAAAACAGACTTTGAGTTATCATCATGTTTTTACTCTTCCCTTTTCCTTGCCAGGGAGTGAAGCCGATTTCAGCTCTTCAGGCAGCATGGGCGGTATTTCAGCGCCTGAAGTCCATGTGTCTGCTGCTGGAAGCAAAAGATCTTCTTTTTCTCTCAAGTAAGCAAAGCAATCTTTCGTGAATAGTGCAAGCGTCACTAGTGCAGAGGTAGACTACTCTGTAAGGTCTTGCAGCTAATACAGACAATAGCAGTATTGTGAGTTTTAAAACAATTTGGGTGATGCTGTGCTCTCGGGCAGTACTTATGTTGATGAGAACTGTGATACGAGAAAGAAGAAAAAAAATACAAATGCTGTGTTTGGAGACCAAAACCAGAGTTCAAACTGACAGGACTGGTTTCCTGCCCTTTGTGGAAGAGCTGGCAGGCAGGCTGGGACTGGCAGTGGGATAGCCCTGTGCTTGAGGCACACACGTCTCCAAGGTCGCAGCGTGCCCCAGTGTACAGAGGTTGGCAGAATGATGCTTAATGAGCAGTTTCCTGTCTGTGTCATGAGACTGTTGGAAAAATAAATGTTACTTAAGTGCTCTCCAGGTTAAACCTAATAAGTAAAGGTACTGGCTGGGGGAAAAAGCAATACTAGATATAATATGAAGCCCTAAAATCACCTTACTTGCAGTAAGATGATGTATCATTTCATAGATTGTTGTGCATTTAAATGTAACTTTACGTTAGAGCATACTGACCTACTTAATTGGACAGAAGCCCTCTGTAAGAATGCTCCTTCAAATGCGTGGCTGTGTTACGCACAGTCTGGGCAAATTCTGCCTCACACAAGAGTTGATGCTGTACTGTACCGAGTGGAAAGAGATGTCTCCTTTGCAATATGTTCTCTTTTAACTGTTTGGCTTAAGTCGCTGTGAAACGTTTCCACGTTGTCACAAGCCACAGTCCTGCACTTCATTGTGAAATGGTTATAAAATGACCCAAACGGCAGCAGTGCGATGAAGGTCTGCAGCAGCCACTCAGCCACCTGTTCCTTATAAACTGTTCCATTTTCGGAGAAGGGAGGAAACCAAGTCAGACGATTTTGAGAAGAGAGCTTGCTTCCTAATTCTGTGGTATTTAATTTTTTATGTTTAAGCTTTCTCTTTTGCTGTCTGGATTTGCCTTTTACCATATTTTTTTGAAAACAGCCCTTCCGTTACAGTTTAGAAGAACAACTGGCATGAGAGGATGAAGTTAGCAGCGTAGTAGAGCAGAAAGGCAAAGCAAGCGAGGAATGCCCCTCGAGAAGCTGTCCTCAGAGCACCCCAGCCCTTTGGCAGCTGTCGGGCAGTGCAGATACCAATTGCTGTCAAGCACACAGTTGACAGTCCAATTATTTAGTAAAGAGTAGGAAAAGAAAGGTAGATATATATGAGGGAAACTAGAAACCTCATATTGGTGGTTCGCCAGTCAACAGGGTGCTCTATCCCCTGTAAAAGCTTTATTGTTTCAGCACTGTAAAATTCAAGGTTACTTTTAGTCAAAACCTTTTTGTAGTTGGTTGTCACTCCAAGGCAGGCTCCTTCATGTGGTTTCATGGCATCAATTCTCATGTGGATTTACTGGTTCTTTCGTATAAGGGTCCTTTCGCTTTGGAGAGTCTTGGATGGGGTAGTATAGAAAATATGATCCACTCGGGTGAAAATTCACCCTGCCCAGCCTTAGGCACCTCTCTGTGCAGTTTCCCGTACAGGAAAGAAAACAGATACCTGTCAGAGCATGCAACACGTATTGCAGAGAAGAAATTGCCACCACACTGCTGCTGTTGCCCTCTCTCTCTCTCTCTCTCAGGCGACTCAACAGCCAAGCATGTCAGATATGCACCTAAAGCTAGACAGGATGAATCTAGGTTTCAGGGTGCTCAGCTTCCTACCTGACATGTGGAGCTGAACGCAGTCCCTACACTACCTCACCTGACCGTGTCTGCAGCTGGGTGCCTTTGCCGGTGGCCCGGCTGCCTGCCCTTGGGCACACCACCTGTTTAGGGTGAGGGGTTGGCTGGGTGTTTTAAAGTGAAATGTCTCCCTGCACTGAAGACAAGTATAACAAATAGCAAATTTTGCACTATAGCCACAAATCAGCCATTTCCTCAAGTACTTTGATTTGCCGGAGGGAGTGACTTGTGCAGGCGGTGAGGAGCCCCAAATGAGTCAAGCTTTGTATTAGTGTATGGGATGTTTTTCTTTTTGCCAGGACTTAAGAACTGTAGGAGTGATGTTATGTGATGGTTTGATTTTTTTTTTCTTGTCACCATTTCTTGTGGTGACAATCACAGCATGAAGCCAGAAAATCCAGAGCAGTGCTTGACTCCTCTGCAGCAGAAGGAACTTACAGTGCGGCATTTGAAAACAAAGCTGAAGGAATCTGAGAGCAAACTTAAAGAAAGGTATATTTCACTTCAGAAATCAGAATTAGAAAGATTAATTCAGGAGCATTTAGGGGTGGGAATCCTGAATGTTTTTACTCGTTTCTGGACCACATAAAGTCTTCATTAAGAAATTTGAAATATGATCAATCTGATTAGGTTCGTTTCAGGTATTTCAGGTTTCATAGCGTGCTCCGTGAATACGTACCATGCAGTTTAGTTATGAATATGGCTGCCTCTTTTCCCTTTTTTGAACCTCGCTAGCAGAATATTTTTAAAGGGTCATTTTTTACCAGTCTGATTTAGCATTGAGACCTTTTCTACATAAGAGTTTCGACTTGCAAGCATGTTATTACCTTAGTCTCCTGTTCTACTTGACTCAGTGAAAGATGATTACAACTGTCCCCCTTCTCCCCTAATGAAAGAAAAGCTCTTACACCAACCAGTGTGCCCGCTTGTGGTTTTGTCGCTTAGATACTGAATTTTTCGCAAGAGCCCTTTGTATGGATGCTGAGCAAAAAAGCAGCAATGTGTATTCCACAGCAACAGACGTCATCTCTGTCATCTCGTTTACTAAAGCTGCACTCTGAGAGCTGGCTCTCCAGCACACACAGCCCAGGCGGGCACAAAGGGGTGTTTGAGTGGAGCCCCAAGGCAGAGTCCCAGGGACCCCTTGGACCAGCTCGGGATAGCCCGACCTCTGCATCTGGGAGGGCTGGATCTCAGTAAGGGCCCCCTCTCCCCACTTGCTTGCAAGTCAAGGCAGCAGCCTCTGGCTCCACGCTGGGCTGGGTGGGTGCAAAGCAAGCCAGGTGCCTGCAGCCCCGAGCCCTCCTGCTGTCTGAGGCCAGTGTTGGCTCTGGCTGTACGTGACGAGCTGCTGGCAGGCACAGGGGACGCATCCAGGCAGCAGTTCCTCATTTCACAGAATCACAGAATCATTAAGGTTGGAAATGACCTGTGAGATCAGCTAGTCAAACCATCAACCCCAGACCACCATGCCCACTAAACCGTGTCCCACAATGCCACGTCCACACATTCCTTGAACACCTCCAGTGATGGTGACTCCACCACCTCCCTGGGCAGCCTGTCCCAATGCTTCACCACTTTCTCAGTATAGAAGTTTTTCCTAATATCCAACCTGAACCTCCCCTGGCGCAACTTGAGGCTATTTCCTCTTGTCCTGTCACTTGTCACTTGGGAGAAGAGACCAACACCCACCTCTCCGCAACCCCCTTTCAGGTTGTTGTAGAGAGTGATGAGATCTCCCCACAGCCTCCTCTTCTCCAGACCGAACATCCCCAGTTCCCTCAGCCACTCCTCATCAGACTTGTGCTCCAGACCCCTCAGCAGCTTCCTTGCCCTTCCTTCTCTGGACATGCTCCAGCACCTCAATGTCTTTCTTGTAGTGAGGGGCCCCAAACTGAACACAGCATTCGAGGTGTGGCCTCACTAGCGCCGAGTACAGGGGCACGATCACCTCCCTGCTCATGATGGCCACACTGTTTCTGATACAGGCCAGGATGCTGTTGGCCTTCTTGGCCACCTGGGCACACTGCTGGCTCATCTTCAGCCGGCTGTCAATCAACAGCCCCAGGTCCTTTTCTGCCGGGCAGCTTTCCAGCCTCCAGCTTTCCATTCCCTCCAGGGTGAGGCAGTAGGTGAGATGTTAAGCGCTGCACTGGTTGGACCTTACCTAGAGCCAGCACTTGCACCTCAGAATGTCCAGGATCAGAGCACAGCCCACAAGGCTGCTGGCTGTGTGGCGAGGTCGGTGACTCTAGTTAGCAATCAGCCGGCGTGTCTGGGCAGCCGACTTACATCTCTGCCAGCTCCGTCGAAGGCAGCAGCAAGTGCTGCATGGAAAAACTTGCTTCTTTCTTGGAGCATCTCTGCAGCATAGCCATCCCAGTGCAGTGGACCCTCACGTTGACTCTTTAACTGACTGGTCAGCAGAAGCGTTACAACTTTTTTATTTTGCTACAGGGAAACGGAAATAGAAGAACTCAAAGCTCAGCTGGGACGGATGAAGGAAGACTGGGTTGAGGAAGAGTGTCATCGTGTGGAGGCAGAGCTGGCCGCCTTGGAAGCAAGAAGGGAAGTTAAACAACTCAAGCAGGTTATTGAAAGCATGAAAAACAGCTTGGCTGAGAAAGACAAAAAAATGCAGCAATACTTCATAGCCATTAGCATTGAAAACAAGAAACTGGAGTCTTTGCTGCAGAGCATGGAGATGGCTCAGGGCAGCTCTGTGAGAGATGAGCAGTGCCTGGAGCACAGGTGTGACTCAGAGGGGAAGCCGTTGGTGTTGTGTGCCACAGTGCCAAACAGCCTCACCACAGAGGACCAAGCTCTGGAGGAGGTGGCAGATAGTGGGCTGCTTCTTAATGAGGGCACAGCTAATGGGACTGATTCCTGTGAAAACAGTTTGACCACCATAACCTCTGAGTTGAGTGATCCAGCTCCCTCCAGTTCTGCTGTGAATCAAGAGATGCTTGAAAATGTTCTGGATGAGAAAGTAACTTCTTTCCAGGAGGAGGAGAAAGTCAGCAACGTGATGGTGGAACAGGCCATCCAGACTGACGTGGTGGCATCTAGCCTAGATGTGGAGCAGCTCATTCAAAACATCTTCAGAGCTCAAGATGCCTGTCCTCTAAGCCCACCGTCTTCACTGAAGGAACTGGGTGAATTTTCTCCTGGAAGGTTCAGTGACTCTGGTATCGTAGTGGACTTAACTCCAAGTCTTCTAAACGCTGCCATCCTTTTGTCACCTATGGAGTCTCCATGCAGGAAGGTGGAGCACGGAGTTAATGAAAACCATTTTGTGAAAGAAAATGATTTTACAGAACCTCATGATGACAAAGCCTTTGGGTATGTCAATCGCTTTATTGTAAATTGCCTTTATAATCACAAGTTCAGTAAAGCATGTTAAAAATGTTAAACATGTGTGAGTGTTTTCTTGTAGCAAAGCTATACAAAATAGACCGTCTCAGCTGAGCTATCAGGCACAGGCAGAGCTGGAGGGGGCACTGTGTCAGGGCATAAGGAACCATCAGCACCCGGAGAACACCTCATTTCAGCTCCAAGCGTAAGCACTCAGCCAGAGAAAAAGGCTCCAGCCGGTCTGTGGACACACCGGCCACCCGCTCTGCCGCACCCACGCTGCATTAAAGATGCAAGTGACCTCATCTTTAACCCAATGCAATCTTCCAGAAGCTTGCAACTTCTCATTTCTGCACTGCCAGGAGAGTATCAGTCTTCCTGGCATTTAACAGAAGTCCAGAAGGCCTCGTTTAACCCGGCCGAGAGGCATGCAGTCTCCGTGTGCCCAATGAGATGCCACTGTGACCATCAAACCAGGAATTCTCCGTGTCCCAAACTTGAGATCTGTGCCTAGGTCAGATGAGGGCAATGCTATCCAACAGATGAACTAGTGGAGTTTGTCTGGCTCCACCCAACCTTTCATCAGCACCTTACAAAGAAGGTAATTCTTACTGTCTTGCTTGCTCAATTACTTCTCTTTTAAACAAAACTTGTGTCAGAACCTACTTAGGACTTAGTTAAAATTTCTGGTTTTCTAGGCAGAGATGATCTAGGCAGATAGCTCCCCCCACCCCTTCCCATTCTTTTACAACTTCACTGTTCCCTGTGTTACAAATCTGTAATATAAAAACTCACCTACACAATGTATGTAGGTGAGCAGACACTTCTTTATTGCAGCGCTGGACGCACAGGGGATTGCTCCACCTCGTGTGCGTGCTTAGTTCCTCTGCTACAAAAGTTATATACAATCAAAGTATACATATTCATCACATTTCCAAGAAGCAATTAACATACTCATACCGTTTCCGAGAACTCATTAATATATGTAAATGCTCGTGACGCATGCGCCTTCAGGTACACAGGTGGTCGTCCAAGGTCCTCTGGTGGTCATCCATAGTCCTCCTCATGGTGTCCTTTAGTTGAACCCAATCTTTGTGCATGCTGAGCTTGGTTGTAAAATTCCATTCTTGGAATCTTCCTAAGTTTTCCTCGGTTTACTGACCAGGCCTACAACTTATCATTGTCTTGACAAGCAAATTCTACCTATTCACGATGCTACATTGTTCAACAGTTAGTTTATGATTAAATCACAGATAAATCATACCTAGTTACCTTCATACAGAATATATATAATTTAATTTTTATTAATCGCTCTCTGGATTATACTATTCTACCAATATCCATCCTTAAAACAATCAATGGTTATTTCTATTAATATTGATTGATTGGCATTCTTGATATTCGAATCAAGGTGGGAAAGGTAAGGAATTTTCCAAGCAGCATCACTGGTGCATATCAGGTCACATTGTCACAGGACTCAAACAAGACTTTTCTATTCAATTCTTCATCGTTGCATCTCATTACTGTTAGTTCCTCAGTATGGAACAGCGACTCCCTGGTGAGGTTCCTATGGTTAGTGTTTCTAACTGAACAATCCTAACTTATGCCTTTGTATTTTATTATTTTATTTATTAATCAAATTTAACCTTTCTATATGATCATATTTTGATTATTTTAGAAAACCAGAGTATTTACAACACCTGTATGCACAGGGACTAAGGCTCAGGCACAGAATTTGCTGCCTTCACTCATCTGTCACAAGATAGGAAATCCATACAACCCGTGAATTCAGGGATAATAGCATCCACACAGCAGAAGATGGAGAAGGTATTCACCGAAGCTCTGAGCGGCACCTAAGAACCACAGGGACTCCCCTCTTCCTACACACTTTTCCTTCCCCCAGACATTAACTTTTCCTCTTCATTAAAGCACTGTTGCCTTCTACTGCATATTTACCTTGCACACTTTTCCAAGAGGAATTCCACTGTAAATACACATAGTAAGTGTACAAAAATTGCATTTGAGAAGTGCTGTTAACTGAACTGAGTTTTCACAGTAGCTTTATGAACAGGAGGATGCAAATTTTTTTCAGTTATGCTACCTATGTAACGAGTATAAGGTGGGAGGATTTTTTTCCCTAGCTGTAGGAAATAAAAGAATTTCTGCTAGAAATACGAATTTACCAATAGAAGTAAGTGGTTAAATCGCTCCCCTACGTTCAGAACATCAACCTTCCTCAGAAAGGAGCGGTGTGCACCACTGTTCTGTGGTGATGCCCCTGCTGGTAACCACTGCAGTGTTGTAAATGGCCTTGGTAGCGCAGGAAGCTGCAAGTGACAAAGTGACAAGAAATCCACTTTAGTCTTCAGCTCTAACTTGTGCTCTACCATAGTGGCCTCTACCAGGAGTACATTCAGAGTTGCAGGTCAGCCATAACAAGTCATTTTCTTCTGCATAGGTCACTATGATCTCCCATGGAAAATGGTGAAGTATTTAGAAAGACTTTGATAAAAAAGCAAAAGCAGAAATTCTTCATCAGGCAGGAAGCAAAGGGGTCTTTAAAACTCTTTAACGACATGTTTCAGGTAAGCACAGCTTCTCAGATTAATCTAGTCTTAGGCAGTAATATTTGTTCAAATACTGTACAACCTAAAGCCACTCAATTCTCAAAGATTCAGAGTAAGTGAATCAGTGAGAGCACAGGACAGTTACAAGGCCTCGAGCCTATTTAGAAAAATCTATCGAATGCTTTGAGTAACACGATTATCCGTATTGTCGCATTCAGACCAAAACAATTTGACTTGTCTAGAACATCGAGTTGTGTTCCCCCCGCTTTCCCTCAGCAGAGGCATCAGCAGCTCTCCTCTTTGTAACGCAAGTACTACAAACATTTTCCTCATGGTCAGATGAGATGATAACTTCTAATATTCCCTTTCACGTGTTCAGGATCTGTGTTGTAGTCTATTGTTCAGTACAAATATATACAAGGTATTTCTACTTCTCATTTAGAATCACGGTTACATTTGATCCTCAAAGCTGAAGACCATCTGTGATCTCCCAAATACAATCCCTGCAGCAAGCAGACATCAATCCGTCTTACTTTAAATTCTTATTCCGACACCGACAGAGGATGTGACCTGAGTAGCTGAGGTTTACAAGAAGTCTGAGCACTCAACAGTGAAGTGACACAGGTTATACATCTGGATCCACGTCGCCTGAAAGGAAATGACTCCCCGCTAAAAGGCACAGAAGGGGTCCAGAACTGGACTCCAGTTTCAGGGGGGAGGGGGGTTTTTTTTGGGGGTGGTGGTGTTACACAAAGACGTACCTGTCCAGGGCCAGTGCCAGCAGAACACAAGCTGGCGAGATCTCCGTTTCAAACGTTTTTAAAGCCATTTTCAGCACTAAACAAGCATCGCAAACACAGGTCGGTGAAGGATCCACAGCCGTCAGTAACTAAACGAAGTAAATCAGACACGAATTTCATACCTGGGACTTGAACTGGGGCTCCTCGCCCCGCGCACCCCCCCCGCGAGCCAACCCGAGGGGTGGCCCGAGGGAAGGAGGCAGGGCCCCCCTTCTCTCCAGCACCTCCAGCCGGGGCTTCTTCCGCAGCCGCCCCCCAGCCCCGCGTCTGCTCCGCCCCCCCCGCCCCGCTCCGTGCGGAGAAGACCTTTCCCAGACGCCGTTCCCCCCCGGGAAGAAGCGGAGCCGAACCCCCGCGGGAAGGCGCCGCCCCCCCCCACCTCCGCCGAACCGCGCCCGCCCCTCCCGCGCCGGGGAGGGCTCCGGCAGCGCCCCGCCGCCCTCAGCGCGGGCCGGGGGGCCCGGCGGGACCGGCCCTCCGCGGCGGGGCCCCTCCTCGGGGGCGGCTCTCCCCCCTCGTCGGGGCCGGCGGGAGGCGCTCGGCAGCGCCCGGCCTGCGGGAGGGCAGTCTGCGGACCCCCCCGCGAGGGGTTCCGCGGCCCGGGGGGAAGCGCCGGGAGGGCAGCCGGCAGCCGGCAGCTCCCCCCCGCCGCCCCCCCGGGTCTGCAGCGCCGGGGGCCGAGCGCGGAGCGCAGACGGGGCGAGCGGGCGCCCGCGCTGCCGCCTCCCGCGGGGCCCTGCCGGGGTTTCCCCGGGGACACCGGCGGCTCGAGAGGCGAAGGAGCAGCCGCCCGTACAGCGGGAGGTACAGCACCGTCCCTGGGGCCAGACCCAGCCCTGCCGCGGCGGCAGAGCTTGGCGAGGGGCGAATCCGGTCCCTTGGCCGGGAGGGGAGTGGGGCGTGAAGGGGCGTGCTGGGTCACCCCTCCTCCCCTGCCTTTAATGCACAGCTTTAACTCCCTTCCCCGTACCCAGCTCCGCCTGAGCTTCACCAGGGGTTGATCCCAGCGATTAGATCCCGTGTTATCCAGGCACTCGTGTGCAGGAACTCTTATTCTCTTCTTTAGGAACTCTCCTTTAATCTGGTGTTTTTTTTCCCACCCTCCATTCCACCCTGAGCTGAGAGACTGTGGTCACAGAATTTTATTTTAAAAAGAAACGGAAATCATCCATAGAACACCGAGGAGTTCAGAGCTTGTGAAGTGTGGAGCACGGTGGCGAGCTGAGCTTTTCCTGTTTTCTTCTTTGCAGGAAGAACCCGCAGCACAAGCTCGAACACAAGCGCCGTGCACCTCCAGGTAAGCCAAGTTGTTTAATACAGCTCGAAGGTGGGGGGGAAAAACCAACCCCATCCCAGCAATGGATAGAAAAAATGGGAATGAAATGCTTTCAGGTGCTGTAAGTGAAGAACACTGCATTTGCAGCTTGCTGCATATTGCGCTGCGCTCTCGCCTGTCTGAAGGTTGAGGTCTCGCCCTTGTCTGCGATGAGGTTGCTTGGCCTCTGCGAACTTGCGCTCGCTTTGCCAAATGTTTTTCAGCTGCAGTGAGACACAAGTGATGCGGTTTGTACGCTCCTGTGTCTTACGTATTGACAAAAAAGCTGTGTGGCAAGTGGATATTTTAATGAGTTTCGTAGGTTTTATTGAGAATTAAAGATGGTATAGTGTGCTATTACCGGATCTCTGTATTCTGCTTCCCCCCGTTCAGAGCTGGAGTCTCACAGTAAAAAGAGGGAATATATTCAGGTGTTACTGAACTGTTTCTCAGCATTTCCAATGGACACTTTGCCTTTTTTGGTGCTTTTTCTTGATAATTGGACTTGGAGGTTTTTTCCGCTTGAAATCCCAATGCAATAAACAATTCAGAGCGGAGCAGAGCCGTCATGGCAATTTAATGATAATGTGCTTTACTGCAAAGAATCGGGATTACGACATTATTAAGGAGAAATTGCACCCCGGCCGGCCCCGTTATTACAAACTGCTGCGAAACGGGGAAAAGCAAATGCACACGCGGGTGCGCGCGCGCGCTGCCCACCCGGGACGTGGGGGGTCGCCGGCGGGACGCTCCCCACCCCGCTCCCCGCAGCGGGGCTCGGCGGCGGCACCGTCTCCCGCGGGAGATGCTCCGCGTCCCGGGGCTGGAGCCCGCCGGGCGTCCCCGGCCAGGGCCCCCTCGCTCCGGGAGCTCCTGCGGGGGGGCGCGTTTGGGGTCGGCAGCCGGGGGCCTCTTCCACCCGCTTCGGTGCCGCCGCACGGGTGGGCGTGGGGCAGCAGCCCCGGGACAGCCGCTGCGGACCCCTCTGTCCCGGGAGGGGCGGGGAGGGGCGGGGAGGGGCGGGCCGGGACCGCCGCGCCTCTGCCCTGCGCCCGCCGGGGTCTCTCGGTCCTGCCGGCTGCCGCCCAGCGAGGGGGGTTCGGCGGAGCTCGGCAGGGGTGTCCCGGGACCCGCCCGAGGAGAGCTCCTGCGTGGGCAGCGCCCGGGCCGGTTCGCCTGGGCGGGGGCTGCGGCACCGGCACCGGGCCCGGCCCAGACCCGCCCCGCCGAGTCCCGCCGGGCCGGGCCGAGCCGAGCCGAGCCCAGCTCAGCAGAGTCGGAGCGGAGCGGAGCGAAGACGAAACGACCCGAGCTGAGTCGAGCCGAGCCCCCCCGGCCGGTCGGGGCGCAGCGGCAGGGGCGGGCGGGGCGGGACGCTGGCGGGGGCCGGGGAGCGCCCCGGGGGTCCCCGTGTCCCGGGCGGCGACGAGGACGCCGAGGCCGAGGGGCTGAGCCGGCTGCCGCCGTCCCGGCGCTCCCCGGAGGCGCACGGTGCCGGCCGGGACGAAGCCCGCGCCGGCCCTCGGCCGCACCCGCGGCAGACTGCGCCCGGTGCTCGGCGCTGCCGGCCGGCCCGGCCCCGCCGCCGGGCTCGGTAGCCAGCCGGGCTCGGTAGCCAGCCGGGTTCGGTAGCCAGCCGCGCCCGGGCTCGCCCCGCTCCCGGGGGCGCGCCCCGCTCGGGAAGCCCGGCCCGGGCCGGCCCCGGGAGGGGACCGGCTCGGGAGCGTTTTCCTGCTGCCGCCGCTCCCGCCCGTCCCCCGCGCAGGTCTCCGCCGGGCTCTGTGTGCCGGGACGGGACCCCTCGGGCTCCGTGTGCGCAGCCCTGCCCCGCACGCTGGGGACGGGCAGCAGCGCCATCCCGCTGCCGCTGCCGCGGGGACAGAGCCGCGGGGGAGAAGGGGCGGGCGGGGGCGCGGGTGGGGGCCGCGGGAGGCGGCGGGGCCGGGCGGGCTGCGGGTGCGGTCCCGGTCCCTACACCGGGGCTCTTCGCCCGCTGTGCACAACGCCCGTCAGCACCGGGGGCCGAGACCTCGGTCCGTGTCGCCGCTCTGCAGAGCGGGGTGCCGGGCACTGCCCATCAGCCAGCGCACCCCTGGGACACACGCGGGGTCCTCCGTAGGGAACAGCGACAGAGACAGAACCACGTCGCAGTCACGGACTGGTCGCTCACACCAAAGTCCGTCTGCGCCTGTCTTCATTTTAATGTCACTCGTGACACTGAGGTGGGCCTGTACTTGCACCTAAAATCTCCTCCGAGGGGGGCATTTTTACTATTAAAATCACTAACTGAGGTTAGTTTAGGATCCCAGTCTTGATGAAATCCCAGACTCCTTCTCCACAACAACTGCCACGTCCCCACACGCCATCGCACACACTCAGCAGGTTGTTGCCCACTCGAAGGCCCTCGCACAGCACCGTTGTCTTCACCAGGACACGTATCCCAGCGACCAGGGTGAGTCTCCGTCCCCGTCCTCAGGGATACCTGAATTCCATTGCTATAATCTGGTTCCAGATACAGCAATTTCCCCCCTTTTGAGGCTTATGGATATGTTTTACAATTCCCACAAGTCTCAACCTCCTTAATTTCCATTGCCTTCTGTTCGATCTTGTGAACAAAGGGGTTAATTTCTTTTTGCACCATTAAAATATTATTTGAAGGCTTTTTCTGAGAGATTATTTCAGCCAATTAGAACCTAAAGGTGAGCATTGTATCATGCAACAGCTGATCAGAATCCTAAATACCAGGAGGAGGCCAGCTATAAACAGCTGCTTTAACCATCCAAAACTGGGCAACCAGGATGTCAGCCAAGAAAAATCCAAGCCTTCTCTCTCTTTGGTGTTTTCCGCTAATTCTTTCAACTGTTGGATCTTTTCTTCTGTGATCTGACAATAGTCTGTCAAATTAAAACAACACATTCCTTTAAATTCCTCACATCCATGGGTATGTCTTAAAAGCAGAGAGTCCATAGTTGCTCGGTTTTCTGATGTGGCTTCTCTAATTTGCGTCATCTCTTCTCCCAAGGCAGTGAGCGCCTGGGAAGGAAAGTTAGTAGTTTTGGCTAATTCGCTCTTTATACTGTGATAATTCATAGCTACCCCAACTGCAGGTGCAAGGATGGCAGCTGCCATGATTTCACTAGGGCTCCATAATGTCAGTTGAGAGTTACAATCTGGAGACAGAGTAGAGACTTGTCTCTTCTGGCTAACAGTTTTCTTTTCATGTGAGCCTTCCTTTTTTTGGTAACGTTGCTGTTAACCTTCCCATTGCGCATGGTCCTCCAGTGACGTTTGCAGGGATATAGGCATATGATCTCTTTCCACAGAGAAGAAACCATCCTACTGGCAATTTAGCATGGGCCCAAGCATAACTCACTGTCTCAGTTTTATTACATTTCAGTGGGGACTCGAATCTTGAAAGATTTTCACATTTAGACCATGGAGTGCAGTTCACAAACTGAACGCAACTTTCAGCTGGAAACATGCCCTTAACTCTCACTCTTAGCTTACCTTTTTCCCTGATTTTAGTTGGTTTTCCCCAACGATACATGCTGCCGTATGTCATATTGATACTAAAAAATCTTAAAATGTTACAATTTTTCAAAAGCGTCGGAGGAGTAGGTACTCCTAACAGGCAGGAGGTGAAAACTTCCTCTACCGAGGTTCCACCGGCTAGACAGAAGGTGGTGGTATTTATTAGTTTTCTTGCCAAGCTTTCCCAAACATTTCCAGATCTGTCCCATTTTGGGAAAAACACATTCGTACCTCCAACCTGGAAAAGAAACAAAACCAGATAGCTTTTCATTTTGCAACCCGATTACGCAATAGTACAGTTTTCAAGGGTCCCGCCGGAACGGCTCTCCACTTGTCTTCGGGTTCTGGTGGACTCGCGTGTAGTGGATCCAGGAGTTGATTCCTTCTACCTTCACAGCGCTCTAGGTGGTCAGTAGGGTTGTAGAGGGTCCTTTCCACTTCTCTCTCAGCGGCTCATCCTTCCAGGTGCGAATATAAACCAAGTCTCCAGGTTGAAAATTGTGTACTGGTGAATCCAGGGGCAAAGGAGCTCCCTGACTGAAGTACCTCTGTAAGGATGATAAAACACGCGAAAGGGACAGCGAATCATTTCTCAACATTCCTTCCCCTATAACATGCATTTGGTCACTTTGGTTACCTGTGCTTCTGACCGTATGGGGTTTTCCATTACTATTTCAAAAGGCCTTACTCCTTCCCTTGCTCGAGGGGTAATTGTAATTCTCCTTAAAGCCATTGGTCAAACATCCACCCGCTTAAGCTGAGTTTCTTGACGTAGCAAGGGCAAGCTTCTGGCCACCCTGAAAACACGTCTGCTAACACTAACCTAAACAGGTTACTGTCTACTTGAAGGTTCTTGTACAGTACCATTGTCTTCACCAGGATGCGGATCCTAGTGACCAGGGTGAGTTTCCATCTCCGTCCTCAAGGATACCTGAATTCCGTTGCTATGATCTGGTTCCAGATACAGCACATGTAACTGTCACCTGAACGATTCCCACTTGCACAGTGATCAGTAGTGATTTTGCTTGAGCGATTTTTGACTGCGTAAGCAAACTCAAATGAGTGCAACAATAAGAACTCCCAGCAGAGCAGTTGTCATCGCAAGAAAGTCTCCAGAAGTGCGCGTGTGCACACAGACACACACACGCGCAAGGTCTATCAGTATTATTAAATTATTACTCTTCTCCCCTTCTCAAACACTTCCTCCGCTGTGTTGCCCCACACAATGATGTCATCAATGCACTGCAGGTGTTCGGGAGCTTCACCTTGCTCCAGTGCAGTCTGTATCCATCCATGACAAACGGCAGGACTATGTTCCCAGCCTTGGGGCAGTCGATTCCAGGTGTACTGGACACCCCTCCATGTGAAAGCAAATCGTGGCCTGCACTCTGCTGCCAGAGGGATCGAGAAAAATGTGTTGGCGCCCAGCCGGGATGCCGGCACTGAGGAGTTCTTCTACAGGCAATTAGGAGAAATCTCTGGATGGGCAGCCCATGTCTGTATGGGGGATTTCAACTTCCTGGGCACCAGCGGGGAATACCGGTCGCCAGCGGCGTTCCTCAGGGCTCAGTCCTAGGGCCGGTGCTGTTCACTGTTTTGATCCATGGTCTGGATGCGGGAGGTGAATGCCCCGTTGGCAAGCTTGCTGACGCTCCCAAACTGGGCGGTGCTGTTGACTCTCTTGAGGGACAAGAGGCCTTGCAGAGGGATCTGGAGAGATGGGAGCATTGGGCAATTGTCAGCGGCACGATACTGAACAAGTCCAAGTGCCGGCTTCTGCAGCTGGGAGAGTATTACGCCGGGCACAGGTCTAAACTGGGAGAGGAGTGGCTGGAGAGCAGCCCTGCAGAAAGGGGTCTGGGGGTGCTGGTGGGCAGCAGGCTCAGGATAGGAGTCAATTTGGACAATGCCCTTAAGAAGACGCTTTAACTTTTGGTCCGCCCTGAAGTTTGGGTTGTGGGCTTTTTCTTTTCTGCTGTTTTCCTCCTTCCCTGGAGCAGAAGAAGTCTCTGTGGCCCCCGAGAGCTGTGGGCGGTGGCGGTGCAGCTGCTCCAGGGGACGGGAGTTTTGGGGCAAGGAGGATGCTCGGGGCGGGTCAGCGTGCGAGGCGAGACGCTGAGCAGCAGCGGGAGCGGGAGCTGCACCGTGCCATGCTGACGCCAACGGGACTGTGCCTGCCCGCGGTCCCGAGCGGCTCCCACCACCCCAGCGGGATCACTGGGACTGCCCTAAGGAAGGGGCTTATCCCCCTGACCCCTGGCACTGGGGGACTGCCCCGACAGGGACCTCACCCTGCACCTTCTGCAAGCCAGAGACGGAAAGGTGAGGCCACTTCCCGAAGGTGCCGTTGGCTGCATTGGCCCCAGGTTGTGGAGCTGGGATGGGAAAAGGGGGACAAAGAGAGATGAAGTTTCCAGGCACTTTCTGGCCGGTGCAGTGATTTTTTTTCTTCCTGTTTTTTTTGTCACCTTCCTGGTCTTGTGTCTGCCCAAGATGCAGCCAGACAAGGGGAGGAGGGTCCCTGCCTGGCCTGCAGCTCCGTCCCTCACCATTCTTGGGGTGATTTGGGGTTATTTTGCTGGGCAGTGAGGCAGAGCTGGCTCCGGAGTGGAGCACGGTGGGACCCAAGGAAGGGTGTGATTGTCTTGAGGCTTTGAAGGGCTTTGCACTGAGCCCTGACCCTGCTGGAGGGGACTCTGGTCGTCTTGAGGACGAAGGCATTGCAGCCCCCGTTGTCATGTGTGTCCATCCCCAGCCTGGCCCCCAGGGTCTGTCCTTGTCCCAGGGACTCCATGCTGCTTTCTGCGTGGGGCCGTGTCCGTGAGTCGTGCAGGGACCCGTCTGTCCTGGCTCCCCTGCCAAAGGGCTGCTTCCCCTGGGGAAGGGGACAGGGCAGTCCCCCGGCTGCCGCCATTGTCTGCCCCGCTGCTGGTGACTCAGCCCTGGGGGCGGCTCGGTGCCCTTTGGGGCTCGCCGGCTCTGCTGTGGGGCTCTGTGGGGCTTTTGCACCTCTTGGGTGCCCTTTCCCGGTGCCCCCTGCGCTTCCTCCCGCTCCCACACAGGCACGGAGTAGTTCAGGAGAAATGGCTTTTAATGAAGAAAACAAGAGAAGCGGCCTCATCAAATCTACTATAACACACCCCCCCTCCCCAAATACCCAGCCCTCCTCCCCCACCCCCACTCCCCCCATCTCCCTCTCACCCCTGCTGTGGGTCTAATCCCCCCCCGCCACCCCCGTGCTGCCGGTGAGAGCCCTGCGTTTGCTGGCTGGCTTTGGCGAGGTGCTCTTGTCCCGCTTCTTCCCCCGCTTCTCTGCCGTGGCAGGCTGGGACGGTGGCAGGTCCCTGCCCTCATCCCCCCACGGCTCCTGGGGCTCCAGCCCCATGATGAACTCTTCCAGGCTGAGGATGGCGTCGGCGGTCTCGGGGACGCTGTAGTCGGGGCTGAGCAGCTCCTCGGGCAGGGAGAGCGAGGCGAAGTCGCAGTGGGGGATGGCTGCGCCGGTGCCACCAGGGTCCCCAGGCCTGGGGCCGCTGCTGGGAGCGTCCTGGCTGACCCCCACCGCGTCCGGGGAGCAACCAAAGAGCCTCAGGGCCTCCTCAAGAAGGACCTCCTCGGCCACGGCAAGGTCTCCTGTGGGGTCCCCCAGGGCTTGCTCGTGGGGGGCAGCAGAGGGGCTGGGGGGGACGTCGCTGCCCGGGGGGATGTTGCTTCCCGGGGGTGCTGCCCTGGGGGTGGCACTGCCGGAGGTCTTGGTCTCTGCGGGCTGCCCCTGGATCTGCTGGTAGCCGGGGATGGACGTCGGCAGCAGCGGGGGGGCTGGGGTCACCGCTCTCCCCTGCTGGGTGCAGGGTGGGAGGTGTTGCGGCTGTCCCTGGGGGCTCCGAGGGGCTGCCCAGGCCGGGGGGGTCCCGCAGCCCCCGGGACCCCACAGAGCAGCACCCGGCAGAGAAGCAGCAGCGCGGCCAAGCGTGGCCGTGGCCAGTGGAGGCAGGTGGGTGCTCGTCCATGGGATGTGGAAGAGCCGGGGGTGGAAGCAGCAGCCGCATGGAGCCCTCTGCAGACCTGTGTAGGGGAGAGGGAGCCGTGCTGGGCCGGGGGGACCTTCCAAGGGCACCCGCTGAGCCGGCCCCGATGGCCGAGGTCCCCCGGCTCTGCGCCAGGCACGTGGGGAGCTTGTGGCCGGGGTGCTCGCCGCGGGGTGAGCTGCTGTGCCAGCGGGACGGGATTGCAAATCGGGGAAGGAGACTCACTTCCAGGGGACTGAAATGGGAGAGGTGGCCCCAAGGATTTGGGAAGTTCTGTGGAAATGGGATTTAGTGGGTGCCCGTCACCCAGGCAAGGGCAGGGGATGGTCGCCCGGGCTTGCTGAAGCCCTGTGCCATATCTGCCGGGGGGGACAGGGGTGGTGGGGATGCTGGGAGTGCTTGGGGGTGGTGGGGGGATCCTGGGAGTGCCCAGGGGTCGGGGGTGCTGAAGGTGCCGAAGGTGGCGGGGTGCCCGAGCAGAGAGGGGTGCCATACCTGCTGGTGGTGCCTGGGGGGCCTGGGGGGCCTGGGGGGCCACCCCCACTGGGGGTGCCCAGGCTGCAGGGAAGAGCTGCTCCTGCCCGGGCAGTTGGCACAGGTTGGGTGAGCCTGCAAGAGAGACAGGAGCGATGGCCATCGGTCACCTCCGCTCTTGCCCCCAAGAGCGTCCCGGGCTGCAGGGGTCGGGGTGGGTCCCTACCTCGGGGGTAGAAGGTTTTGGGGAGCACAAAAGGCTGAAGGAGCCAGGGTGCCGGGGGGGCCCAGGGCCCACGCGCTGGGAGCCGCAGCGGTGGCAGCGCCATGGTCCGTTGTGGCTGTTGGCTGCTAAGGACTCTCTGGCGTCTCCCAGGAGGGAATGCGGGGGCTCCCCGTGTTCCGCCCCGCCCCAACAGCCTCCCCAGCTCCTCCTGGGGAGGGAAAGGGTTAAGGGGGGCTGGGCCACCCCGGCCCTGGCAGGCGGCTGTCAGGGGCTGTGGGTGTAGGTGCCTTTGGCCGGAAGCCTTGGTGCCTTCCCAGAGCTGGGATATCCTTGGGATTAGTGGGACTTGGTGGAAGGGGTCCTGCTAGGATGGAGGGTCCAGGCTGTTCAGGAGGGGTGGGCAGGGCAGGCGAGGTGGAGGTGTCGCGCTGTATGTGAGGGAGAGGTTTGATGGTAGAGCCCTTACAGGCGGCGATGACGTGATCGAGAGCCTCTGGGTGAGGATGAGGGGGATGGAAAGCAAAGCAGATGTTGTAGTGGGTGTCTGCTAGCCATCGCCCAGCCGGGATGCCAGCGCTGGGGAGTTATTCTACAGGCAATTAGGAGAAATCTCTGGATGGGCAGCCCGTGTCCGTATGGGGGATTTCATGTCCCCAGGCCCCAGCGGGGAATACCATACTGCTGTGACGAGCAGGTCTGGGAAGTTCCTGAAGTTTGTGGGACAGAACTTCTTGTCACAAGTACTCAGGGAGCCAACTAGGAAAGATGCCCTGCTAGACTTGCTGGTTGGGAATGGAGGAGGACTCGTGGGAGATGGGATGCTCTTGGCCACAGTGATCATGAAACGGTTGGGTTTAAAATTGTCAGTGTCATGAGAAAGGACAGCAGAGTTGCTATGCTGCATTTTGAGAGAGCAAACGTTCCGTTATTCAGGGAGGTACTTAGCAGAGTCCCCTGGGTGAGGGCTGTTGAGGGCTCAGGAGTCGGCGAGTGCTGGTCAGTCTTTAAGAAGCACCTTTGATAAGGTCAGAAGCAGGCAATTCCCCTGTGTCGGAAATCAAGCGAGCGGGGCAGAAGACCGCTTGTTGAAGACGGTCACCTGACTGATAGGGACGGAGAAAAAGCAGAGGCATTCAATGCATTTTTTTGCCTCAGCCTTTAATAATACTGATAAACCTTGGGCTGCCCGGTCCCCTGACTCGGTGGAGCACGAGTGTGGGAACAGTGACTTTCCATTTGTGGAATAGTGAAGCTGTCAGGGGCCCGCTGTATCAGCTGAATGCTCACAAGTCCATGGGGCCTGATGGGATTCACCGCAGAGTACTGAAGGAGATGGCAGATGTTATGGCAGGACCCCTCTCCATCATCTGCCAAAGGTCTTGGGACCCAGGAACCTACAGACCTGTGAGTCTAACCTCAGTTCCTGGAAAACTACTGGAGACGATGGTACTGGGTCCTCTTGAAAGGCTTTAAAAGAATAATGCAATCACCAGGCACAGTCAACATGGGTTCACAAAGGGAAAGTCCTGTTTCACTCATTAGATACCCTTCTAGGATAAGGTCACCCCGCCAGCGGATGAAGGGACGGCGGTGGTGTCGTGGTTTAAGCCCAGCTGGCAACTAATCACCACACAGCCGCTCGCTCGCTCACTCCCCCCCTGCCCAGCGGGGTGGGGGAGAGAATCAGAAAAGTAAAAGTGAGAAAGCTCGTGGGTTGAGATAAGAGCAGTTTCGTAAATGGAATTGAACAAAATAAAATAATAATGATAATAATACTGAACATTGTAATGAAAAGGAAAATAACAACAACAACAAATAAAAGCCAAGAAAGACAAGCGATGCAAAGGAAAACAATTGCTCACCACCCTCCGACCGATGCCCAGCCTGTGCCCAAGCAGCGGTCCCCTGGCCAGCTTTCCCGCTAGTTCACATACTGAGCATGACGTCATATGGTATGGAATATCCCTTTGGTCAGTTGGGATCAGCTGTCCCGGCTGTGTCCCCTCCCAGCTTCTTGCGCACCCCCATCCTCCTGGCTGGTGGGGCGGTGTGAGAAGCAGAAAAGGCCTTGATGCTGTGCAAGCACTGCTCAGCGGTAACGAAAACACCTCTGTGTTGTCAATGCTGCTTTCAACACAAATCCAAACCACAGCCCCATACTAGCTACCATGAAGAAAACTAACTCTATCCCAGCCAAAACCAGCACGACAGGTCAAAACATTCCAGGAAATGCCTGGGAGGAGTCTCGGGTGCATCCCCGAGGAGAGAGCTTCCTCTAAAGAACAAAAGCTGTCTTGGGAAGCTTTCTTGGAGGAGTCTGGGGCTGCTACCCGAGATCTCAGGTCCCTAAAGGAGAGGAGAAATACTCCGGGACGTGCCTGGGAGGCGTCTGAGGTGGATCCCGGAGGAGGGAGCTTCCTCCAAAAGAGGCCCAACACCTCAGGCAGCTGCCTGGGAGGAGCCCTTGGTTGCTGCCTGGGCTTACGGACACCTGCCAGAGGATGAAAACCACCTCAGCTGTCCGTGCTGGGAAGCCCCTGAGGTGCCTCCAGTGGAGGGAGGGAAGGGCTCAGGCAGCGCTGGTGTCCCCTGCAGCCGGGGCAGCCCTGGGCCCTGGGCGGCAGGTCTGGCTCCCGTGCTCAGGGAGCAATCGCCAGTTCTGGGCTCAGGAAGGAGTTTTTTCCCCCGGGGCGGAGTGGCACAGGTCCCCGGGGGTTTTCCGCCTTCCCCCCAGCACTGAGCAGGGCCCCTTGCCCGCGCTCCTCAGGGCCGTTTCTGGCCAGCGGTTCCCCGCTGTTGCAGGAGCAGGAGTCCGGCTGTGCCCTCCATCCCGCCGCCTCTCTTCCCTGTGCCAGGCGGGCAGGGGAGCCTCCAGGACTTCCCCGCATGAGGTCCCCCGGGGCTCTTCTGCCCTGTGCCGGACGTGTCCCGCTTGGAAAGGCTGCAGGCGTGCTGCTCCGTCGGGAAGGAGCCGCCGCTCGCTGCGCGGCCGTGCGCGCAATAAAAGCGGAGCGTCGGTCTCCTCTGCCGGAGCTGCCGTGTGTGTCTCGTCTGTCCTGGTCGCGCTGCCCGGAGCTGCCTGTACCCTCCTGCCCGTGGGGCCGTCCCCCGAGGAGAGCCCGCAGCTGCGGTTCCCCGCCAGTCCGGGGGGTTTCCCCCGGCAGCGTCGGCCCGCGGCGTGTTCGGCTGCTGTCCCCCGGGCAGCGGGTCGGGCTGTTGTCCCAGGCCAAGGGCCGCCGTGGGTGCCGGCTGCTCCGCACCCGCCCGTCTCCCGCAGCCCCCTCCGGGGGAGCCCGGCAGCCTCTGCCCCGCCGGCAGCCGGGGCTTCCCTGGGCCCGTCCCCGCGGGCAGGGACGGGACAGGAGCCCGTTGCCGGAGCCCGGCCCCGCTCCGGATCCCCACTTCCCCGCGGGCATCCCGGTGCCGCGGCCCTGCCAGAGCCCTAGCAGCAGCGGGCAGGGGCCGGGCCGTGCCCGGGGGCTCCGGAGGGGCTGCGGGGAGGGAGGGAGGGGAGCACCGCTGCCCCCCCGGCCTGGCCAGCATCCAGCCCTTCCCTCCGGGAGCGGCAGGGTCTGCCAGGGCCGTGCCGCCGCCCAGCCCGGAGGGTTGCTCGGTGCCGGTGGCAGCGGGAGGAGCTGCTTTCGGGGGAGCGCTCGAGCCCGGCCCCCCGCACCCAGTCCCGGGGGCCCCCGCCGGCCCGGCCCGGGGGTGCCCGAGGGCCGCGCCTCTGCCCGCTCCCGGGGCACCCGCCGGAGGCCCCGTTGGCCCGGCGTCTCTGCCCCTCGGGCCCCGCCGCTGCCTCCGCAGCCCCCCGCTCCCTCGGAGCGAGTCCCCCCGGCAGCTCCCCGCTCCGCCGTGACCCCCCCGCCGCCCCGCGGGAGCCCGGTTCTCGCCGCGGGACGTGGCCGACACGAGCCCTGCGCTCCGCTCGCCCTCCGCCCGCCGGGTCCCGCACCCCGGCCGCCCCCTTCCTCCTCCCCGCCGTCCCGCCTCTGCTCCCGGGCAGCGCTCAGGCCCCGGGAGCGGACCACCCCCTCCGCCCCTTCCCCGGCAGAGAACCCGCGCACGGCCCGGCTGCGGCGGTGGGAGCCCCGGCAGGGATGCGCGGCCGCGCCCGCCCCGGCTCCGTCCCCGTCCCCGTCCCCGTCCCCGTTGCCGCTCCGTCCCCCCGCCCCGGCTCCGTCCCTCGCCCGCGGCCCCGTTATTACAAACTGCTGCGAAAGGAGGAAAAGCAAATGCACACGCGGGTGCGCGCGCGCGCTGCCCACCCGGGACGTGGGGGGTCGCCGGCGGGACGCTCCCCACCCCGCTCCCCGCAGCGGGGCTCGGCGGCGGCGGCGGAACCGTCTCCCGGGGGAGATGCTCCGCGTCCCGGGGCTGGAGCCAGCCGGGCGTCCCCGGCCAGGGCCCCCTCGCTCCGGGAGCTCCTGCGGGGGGGCGCGTTTGGGGTCGGCAGCCGGGGGCCTCTTCCACCCGCTTCGGTGCCGCCGCACGGGTGGGCGTGGGGCAGCAGCCCCGGGACAGCCGCTGCGGACCCCTCTGTCCCGGGAGGGGAGGGGAGGGGCGGGCCGGGACCGCCGCGCCTCTGCCCTGCGCCCGCCGGGGTCTCTCGGTCCCGCCGGCTGCCGCCCAGCGAGGGGGGTTCGGCGGAGCTCGGCAGGGGTGTCCCGGGACCCGCCCGAGGAGAGCTCCTGCGTGGGCAGCGCCCGGGCCGGTTCGCCTGGGCGGGGGCTGCGGCACCGGCACCGGGCCCGGCCCAGACCCGTCCCGCTGAGTCCCGCCGGGCCGAGGGGATCGGAGCGGAGAGGAGCCGAAATCACCCGAGCCGTGCCGAGTCTCGCCGAGCGGAGTCGAGCCGAGCACAGAGCAGCCGAGCTGAGCCGAGCCGGGTCCAGCCGAGCCCCCCCGGCCGGTCGGGGCGCAGCGGCAGGGGCGGGCGGGGCGGGCAGCGCGATGGCGGGCAGGAACCGGCCCCTCGGCACCGCGCACCGGGCGCTGCAGCTCCGCGTCCTCCCCCGCTCCGGCGGGGGTGGGGGCGGGCGGGGCGGGACGCTGCCGGGGGCCGGGGAGCGCCCCGGGGGTCCCCGTGTCCCGGGCGGCGAGGAGGACGCCGAGGCCGAGGGGCCGAGCCGGCTGCCGCCGTCCCGGCGCTCCCCGGAGGCGCACGGTGCCGGCCGGGACGAAGCCCGCGCCGGCCCTCGGCCGCACCCGCGGCAGACTGCGCCCGGTGCTCGGCGCTGCCGGCCGGCCCGGCCCCGCCGCCGCGCTCGGTAGCCAGCCGGGCTCGGTAGCCAGCCGCGCCCGGGCTCGCCCCGCTCCCGGGGGCGCGCCCCGCTCGGGAAGCCCGGCCCGGGCCGGCCCCGGGAGGGGACCGGCTCGGGAGCGTGTTCCTGCTGCCGCCGCTCCCGCCCGTCCCCCGCGCAGGTCTCCGCCGGGCTCTGCCCGACGGGACGGGACCCCTCGGGCTCCGTGTGCGCAGCCCTGCCCCGCACGCTGGGGACGGGCAGCAGCGCCATCCCGCTGCAGCTGCCGCGGGGACAGAGCCGCGGGGGAGAAGGGGCGGGCGGGGGCGCGGGTGGGGGCCGCGGGAGGCGGCGGGGCCGGGCGGGCTGCGGGTGCGGTCCCGGTCCCTACACCGGGGCTCTTCGCCCGCTGTGCACAACGCCCGTCAGCACCGGGGGCCGAGACCTCGGTCCGTATCGCCGCTCTGCAGAGCGGGGTGCCGGGCACTGCCCATCAGCCAGCGCACCCCTGGGACACACGCGGGGTCCTTCGTACGGAACAGCGACAGAGACAGAATCACATCGCAGTCACGGACTGGTCGCTCACACCAAAGTCCGTCTGCGCCTGTCTTCGTTTTAATGTCACTCGTGACACTGAGGTGGACCTGTACTTGCACCTAAAATCTCCTCCGAGGGGGGCATCTTTTACTATTAAAATCACTAACTGAGGTTAGTTTAGGATCCCAGTCTTGATGAAATCCCAGACTCCTTCTCCACAACAACTCCCACGTCCCCACACGCCATCGCACACACTCAGTCGGTTGTTGCTGTTACAGGACATGTTGAAAAACAAGGGTTAAAAGTAAGTGAGAAGAATGTAAAGAAGATACTTCATAACAACTGCACCTGGCACTTAGACATATTAGAGATAAAGACTGTCTTCACTAACTTTCTGCTAACTAGCAATAACGATTAGCACAAGGACGAATCGTAGAAAAATAGAATGGACTGCCAAAATAGTGCCCTAGAGTTAACTTGTCTAATAATAACCTCATTATAATACTAAGGCACACACCTCCTAGCTAGAAAAGCCCCAACCCAATTAAGCCCCCAATCTCTGAGCATGTGTGGTGAATTAAAAGAGAACTGTACCTTTAAGATGAAGTAAGAAAAGTATTAACCAAGAGTTAATTAAGGGGTAGGACCAGGAGGCGTAACTAACTTTGTTAACTGTTTTAAATACCTGTCATGATTTTAACCCGGTGTGCATGTCAGGAGGAGAAATCCCCTTGCACCCGGTGCCGCAATAAACCAATGTCGGCTTTATACCTCTCTGTGAGTTGTGCAGTTTGTTTCCGCGTGTCAGTTTTGGCACCCCAGACGGGACCCTCTGCCCGGCTGCGGGACCGGCTGAGAGGGGGACATCCTCGGCGCGCCCCGAGATTTCTCGCAGGACCTCCCTCGCTCGCCCGATCACTGCAGGGACAGACACGGACCATCAGCGGACCCGGTGTGTTAAGGGAGGGGAACCTGTAAGTCGTGAGGAGACGTCCTACGGGAGGTAAAGAGCGTTGTGCTCCCCCGGGTGGGATTCGAATCCAGCAGTGAGGGCGCGGGAACCCCTGGATAGGGAAGTACGCGGGCGTGGGAATCCCTGGATAGGGAAGTACGTGGGGGGTGCTCTTCGCTGAAATTGCGGGAGTGCGGGATAGGTACGGGAACGCGGGAATCCCTGAATAAGGGAAGTACGCGGGGGTGCTGTCGTTTGTACCAACTATTATAACCCATGGGAACTGAAATTCGTATTATTGTGGCTCTAATTGGCATTTTATGATAGTCATTACAATCTATATACTCAGGAAGTTTTGTGCCCGGTACCGTGTATTCTGTGAAAAGTGCTTCATTACACAATTGATGTTGTTGTAAGTTGGGTGAGTGTTTGAGTGAGTGAGGCGCAGTCGGACTGCGGGGCGAGTGCGGAGTCCTGATCCGCGGTTCCGCGTTCTCCGCGAGGAGAGCGGCCGGAGACGGACGAAGCGTACGACAGACTGTGTTAATGGAACCGATTGTTATCCCTTATTGTCCTATACACAGATATCAGGATTTTTCATGCAACCCAATATATGTTTTTGAATGTTTTGGTTGTAAACAGAACGTTTGAGTACGGTTTGGGGACGAGACGATTTTTGGTGTAGTGGGTGTCAAGGAAACTGGTCTAAATGGAATAAGATTGAGCGCTCAGGCCAGCTTAGGCAGGTGCTTTGTGGAAATATAAAAGGTATAAGGAACCAGTAAGAATGTCGCTGGTATGGAGGGGGATGTAGAACAGAATAGTGACGGGTTTATTTGGCGTGGAGCACTGTCTGATTTGCCATTGGTGTTGCTTGTTTGTTCGTGCTAAGTGTTTGGAGTGTCATTAAGTACATTTTTTCCTTTTCGATAATTGTCTTGAATTTCGGTGCATTCGCTGTGGGGCGAGTACGCCATCGCGTCTTTTGCCTCGGATAGGGTAGTATTGCTGTCAGTTCAATCAGGTTGTGTTCTTAGGCTGAGGAATAAGCCCCTGCGGGCAGGGTGTTCATTATGGGAGGTAAACAAAGGGGCGGAATCTTGAGAAGGAGCCCTCTAGGCTGTATTTTAGCTCACTGGGAGGAGGTAGGAGAGCTGCCAGGAGGAAGCGTGAGCAGAAAGACTTGAATAAAATATTGTCATCAATGGTGGCCTTTGTATAAATTGGATGATGAGGAGAAATGGCCCTTCAGTGGAACCTTGAATTAGAATGCCTTGTTGCAATTGATGTTGGTTTTGAGGGGGAGCCGGTACCGCGTTTCCCGGATGGGGGGAAGCAGGGAAACGTCCCCGTGGCCTCCCCCGTCTGGGGAGGAGCTGGAGCCTAAAAAAAACCGCTGTGACGAGGCCCGAGCGCGGTGCTGCGTGGTGTGTGCCCCAACCAGCGCCCAAGGGGGCCCCTCCCGCCTCAGCGGTGCTTCTCGGAGGCAGCAGCCCCGCTGCTCAGAATGACAGAGAGAGGGCAGACCCTGTCCTTGATTTTATTTTCTCAAGATGAAACCTATCAACCAAGCTTTAACACCTACGGATGATGATTTTGTAACGGTAAAGGGAGCTACTGGCCAAAGTGAAAAGGGGTATTTTTTAAAAACCTCTTAAATTTAGATTGGGAAAACAATGGGGAACACACAAATTCTTATCTGTGCCTAACTCACCAAAACCTCTACTGGGGCTAGACTTACTGGAACAACTAAAAGCAGAAATAAAATTTGAGAAAGGAACTAATTAAGGCACTAATTATAAATGCATTAGATGCGGCTCAGACTAATGTTTCTACAGCACTCAGTTGTATCCAAGCTCAATTATGGATACAGACAATAGCAGCTGCAATCATTAGGGAAGGTGAAGACGGAATCCTACCAAAAGAAATCGAAAAGTGATTTGGAGTAATGCAATGGAATTTGAAAGGATATTCCAATCGTGGTGGCATTTGGTTAATTTTACCTTTGACCCTACTAACAACACAGCTACAGCTTTTGTACTAACAATATATAAAGCTTTAGTGTATAACATATACCCGATTGTTGTGCTAGGATTAAATTACCATGGAACTGTACTTTATCCCCCAGAACATAGGGTATGGGCTATGAAAAACAGGAATAAGTGGCAAACTATTGATGTCGAGGCCTGTGTCGTACGAGACCAGCAAGGATTTATTTGTGAAGGAAACACCATCAAAGGGCAAGATATTTGTCTTGACACTGAACAAAATGTTTGTCACTTTGAGGTGCATCCCAACGAGACCCTAAGAACCATCATAGTTTACAGGGGTATGGGATGTGTTTGTCTGAGATCTCAATGTGATTTTGTGCAAGTAGATGATCAAATGGTGGACATGAGTAACCATTCAAATATTTGCATTTGCAACTTTGTTAGTCTTACAGGATGTGATTTTACCTACACGGCTCCTGTTACTACTTATCAATTGCTACAGTTTAATTATACGTTGATTCAGGATATACAGCCCACCCCTATTGGAATGAATCTCACTCTAATAAGAAAACTCTTGCATCATGAAAATTTAAAAAGGTTGTTAAAACAAGTTGAAGAAAGTGGAAGAAAGACTTTAATTACTGTCCATCATGATGCAGAAGAAATACACCAAGCAGTGGAACGAGTGAAGGCAGACGGAGAGCACAATTGGTGGCATGTGTTTAGGGGTTATTCCCCGTCAGCTACCAAAATCTTAAACATAATGACCCACCCAATATTGGTGTTACTAATAGCTATGACAACATTAACAATAGTAAATCTTATCCTTTGGTGTAAACTCAAGGAACTTATTGGGCAATTATGGACACTAAAAATAATAATGAAACATAACGAACCACTTTTAAAAGCCAAAGAATTTGCTTAGGGGAAAGAAAAGGGGGAAATTGATACAGGACGTCTTGAAAAACAAGGGTTAAAAGTCAGTGAGAAGAATGTAAAGAAGATACTTCATAACAACTGCACCTGGCACTTAGAAATATTAGAGATAAAGACTGTCTCACTAACTCTCTGCTAACTAGCAATAACAATTAACACAAGGAAGAATTGTAGAAAAATAGGATGGACTGCCAAAATAGTGCCCTACAGTTAACTCGTCTCATTATAATGTCATTAGAATGGTAAGGAACACACCTCCGAGCTTGAAAAGCTCCAACACAGTTAAGCCCCCTACTCTCTGAGCATGCATGGTGAATTAAAGGAGAACTGTAACTTGAAGATGAAGTAAGAAAAGTATTAACCAAGAGTTAATTAAGGGGTAGAACCAGAAGGCGTAACTAACTTTGTTAACTGTTTTAAATACCTTTTCATGATTTTAACCCGGTGTGCATGTCGGGAGGAGAAATCCCCTTGCACCCGGGACCGCAATAGACCAATGTCGGCTTTACACCTCTGTGTGAGCTGTGAAGTTTGTTTCCGCGTGTCACCGCCCCCTCGAAGGCCCTCGCACAGCACCGTCCTCTTCGCCAGGACGCGTGTCCCAGCGACCGGGGTGAGTCCCCGTCCCCGTCCCCGGGGACACCCGAACCCCCTCGCTGTGGCGCGGTCCCAGACACGGCAGGAGGGGCGGCCGAGGGGGTGCGGTGCCTCCGCCCGGCAGAGTGGCGGGCGGGTCCCGCAGGAGAGAGCTGCTTCCAGCACCGCGGGAAGCTCCCCCGGAGGGGCCTGGGGCCGCTGCCCGGCTGTGGCGGAGAGGCGCGGGCCGTGGCCGGGGCGAGCTGCCCCGCAGCCGGCCCGGCCCGCAGCGGAGCGGAGCGGAGCGGAGCGGCAGGTCTGGGCGCAGCGGGGGGCTCCCGGGGCGGGAAGCGCCCGGGCCGCGGAGAGAGCCGCCGGCAGCTGCCGCCAGAGCCGCCGCGAGGCCGCCGCGAGGCCGGGGCGGGGCCGGGGCGGGGCCGGGGCGGGGCCGGGGCGGGGCCGGGGCGGGGCCGGGGCGGGGCCGGGGCGGCGGCGGGCGGTCGCCCCGCGCTGTAACGGACAGGAGCGGCCGGTGGCCGAGGGGAGCCGCTCCGGAGCCGGCCCGGCCCGCAGCGGAGCGGAGCGGCAGGTCTGGGCGCGCCGGGCCGCGGCCGCCCCCGCGGCTCTCGACAGCGGCCGGGGCAGCGCTGGCGCCCGGAGCGGGCGAGGCCGGCGTGGCAGCCGGGAGGAGCTCGGCTGCGGTGCCCCGCCGGCAGAAAGCCGCGTCCTCTGCGCTCGCCAGGCCGGCGGCGGCAGCCGGAGAGAGCCCCCCCGAGAAGGGGCAGCCGCCCGGGCCTCGGGCTGCCGGGCGTGCCGGAGCCTGGGGCTGGTGCCGGCGGGCGGGAGCGAGAAGAGCTGCGGAGGGGTGACCCAGCGGAGCGCCTGCTCGGCCCGGTGGGAGAGCTGCGGGGGGAGGGAGGAAGGTGGGGGGGCGTCGGGGGGCTGAGACGGAGCTGGGCTGGGGGAGCCGCGCGCTGGAAGGAAACAGACGGACCCGGTCTGTTAATACAGGTCTCTGTGACTCCTGTCACCATCACAGCTTTGGGTTTTTTGATAATGGGGAGGCCGACACGGCACCAGGCCAGCTGGTGTCGGATGGGATTTCTCAAAGGGGGAAGAGGGTCTTTGCTGCCGAGCTAGCGGGTCTCACTGACAGAGCTTTAAACTAGACTTGGAAGGGGAGGGAGATGATATCAGGCTTGCCCTGACAAGCTGTGGGATGACACGCCAAGGTTAGCGGGACAGGGTGCTAGCGAGGGCCCTCAGCCTGTTGCTCTGAGACGTGCTGGGTACAGCGCAGCACAGGTGAAGTCTTACGGAGATGAGCCGGGGGCTCCTGAGGTAATAGGAGCCAACAGGGAAACAACAGTGAAATCATAGAATCATAGAATGTTGTGGGTTGGAAGGGACCTTTAGAGGTCATCTAGTCCAACCCCGCCCCTGCCATGAGCAGGGACATCTTCCACTAGGTCAGGTTGCTCAGAACCCCGTCCAAGCTGACCTTGACTGTTTCCAGGGATGGGGCATCTACCACCTCTCTGGACAGCCTGTGCCAGTGCCTCACCACCCTCATTGTAAAACATTTCTTCCTCATGTCTAGTCTAAAGCTACCCTCTTTTAGTTTAAAGACATTACCCCTTGTCCTATCGCTACAGGCCCTGTTAGAAGTCTCTCCCCATCTTTCTTATAAGCCCCCTTTAAGTACTGAAAGGCCACAAGAAGGTCTCCACAGAGCCTTCTCTTCTCCAGGCTGAACAACCCCACCTCTCTTGGTCTTTCCTCATAGGAGATTTGTTCCTCCCTCTGACGATTTTTGTGGCCCTCCTCTGGACCTGCTCCAACAGGTCCGTGTCTTTCCTGTGCTGAGGACTCCAGAGCTGGACGCAGTATTCCAGTTGGGGTCTCGCCAGAGCGGAGTAGAGGGGCAGAATCACCTCCCTTGACCTGCTGCTCACGCTTCTTTTAATACCTCAAAGGAATTAATGTGTGTTCCTCTGAGGAGGTGACATGGCTGATAGCCCAGCTGAAGTGCCTCTGCACCAATGCATACAGGGCAGCAAACAGGAGGAGCTGGAAGCCACCGTGCTGCTAGAAAGCTACAACCTAGTTGCCATTACTTAAACCTGGTGGGAGGAACCCCATGACTGGAGTGGGGCTATGGATGGCTGCAGGCTGTTCAGAAGGGACAGGCAAGGAAGGAGGGGGTGAGGGCTTGCCCTCTATGTCAAGAAATGGATAGATTGTGAAGAGTTGTCTCTGGAGGACAGCCACGAGCAAGTTGAAAGCTTGTGGGTGAAACTAGAGACCGAGGAAACAAAGGTAACCTTATGGTTGGTGTCTACTACAGGCCACCAGATCAAGGGGAGCGTATTGACAAAGCCTTCTCACTCCAGCTACAGGAGGCATCGCACTCGCAGGCTCTCGTCCCGCTGGGGGACTTCCACCACCCCGACATCTGCTGGAAAAGTAGCACGGCGAGCTGTAGGCGATGCAGGAGACTCCCGGAGAGCACTGAGGATAACTTCTTAAGCCAGGTAATGGACAGCGTGGCGTGGATGGCATGATAGATGCACTTTGCTCCTAAGAGAGAAGCAGCAATATGTTTATTGATATCAAACCTTGTTAAATCTCTGTTTCACAGTAAATGTGACAGTGGTTTAACACGATTCGATGGCAAGGGACACTTGATTATTTACTGCATAGAGGACAGGGTCAGACAGAACTGTTAGGGAGACCCTCCCGCTGACTCACGAGGTTCAGAGAGGACCCCCTTTGCATTCTAAACTCCTATATCAAAGATATAATCTTAGTGAAGCTTACAAAGTTTAGCAAGCTATTAGTCACTTAGCAAGGATCTGCTGCGGCAAGGACTCTCTCAGCACCGAGGCGTAAGGGATCTCTGCGGCAGGCGTAACCTTGGGAGGCGTCCCTGCTCAAGGGGAGATCCCGCCGTGCAGCCTGCTGCCGTGCAGGAGAGCTCAAAGGGCTCTTGGGCTGCTCACTATTTATGGGGGTAAGATGACTGACTCCTAGTGATATTTGCATACCGACCACAGAGATCTTAGTTTCTATCAGCACTTGGCTATTGTGTTGTTATCTGTCTCCCGAATCCACTTTGAGCCGGACGCAGCCATCACCACCAGACACAGCCATCATGACTGCCACTGGTGGTTATCGATGGACTGCAAGACAGGGACTGAGGGAGCAAAGTCGCTCCCACTGTAAGAGAAGATCAGGTTTTGTGACTCCCTGAGGAACCTGGACGTACATAAGTCTATGGGACCTGACGAGATGCATCCCGGAGTCCTGAGGGAATGGGCTGATGTAGTTGCCAAGCCACTCTCCATGCTGTTTGAAAAGTCATGGCAGCCAGGTGAAGTCCCTGGTGACTGGGAAAAGGGAAACATTGCACCCATTTTTAAAATGGATCGGAAGGAGGATGCTGGGAACGACTGACCTGTCCGCCTCACCTGTGTGCCTGGGGAGATCATGGAACAGATCCTCCTAGAAGCTATGCTAAGGCACATGGAGGACAGGGAGGCGATTCGAGACAGCCAGCATGGCTTCACCAAGGGCAAGTCTTGCCTGACCAACTTAGTGGCCTTCTATGACGGAGTGACTACAGCAGCAGACAAGGGAAGAGCTCTGGATGTCACCTACCTGGACTTCTGTAAGGCCTTTGACAGGGTCCCCCACAACATCCTTCTCTCTGAATTGGAGATGGATTTGATGGATGGACTGTCCGGTGGATAAGGAATTGGTTGGATGGTCGCATCCAGAGGGCAGTGGTCAACAGCTCAATGTCCGGATGGAGATCAGTGACAAGCGGTGTCCCTCAGGGGTCCATACTGGGACGAGTACAGTTTAATATCTTCATCAATGACATAGACAGTGGGATCGAGTGCACCCTCAGCAAGTTTAGATGACACCAATCTGAGTGGTGCAGATGACACGCCTGAAGGATAGGATGCCATACAGAGGGACCTGGACAAGCCTGAGAAGTGGGCCCATGCGAATTTCATGAGGTTCAACAAGGCCAAGTGCAAGGTCCTGCACCTGTGTCGGGGCAATGCCCGGTATCAATACAGGCTGGGGGATGAATGGATTGGGAGCAGCCCTGCAAGGAAGGACTTGGGCGTACTGGTGGACGGAAAGCTGGACATGAGCTGGCAATGTGCGCTCACAGCCCAAAAGCCAGCTGTATCCTGGGCTAGATCAAAAGCAGCGTGGCCAGCAGGTCAAGGGAGGTGATTCTGCCCATCCACTCTGCTCTCCAAAAGAGGAAAAACCATCTTGGGTAGATTCCTTGGAGGAGTATGGGGCTGCTACCCTGGGTCTCAGATCCCTAAAGCACACGTGAAAAAACTCCTGGAGATGCCTGGGAGGAGTCTTGGGCAGATCCTGGAGGAGAGAGTTTCACCCAAAGGACAAAAATATACTCTGGGTGCTTCCTTCGAGGAGCCTGGAGCTGCTACCCAGGATCTCAGGTCCTTGAAGCAGTGGTCAGAAGACTCTGGAAATTGCTTCGGAGGAGTCTGGGGTGGACCCGGAGGAGAGAACTTCCTCTAAAGAAGAAAAAACATCTCGTGAAGCTTTGTTGGAGGAGTCTGGGGCTGCTACCTGGGATCTCACGTCACTACATCAGAGGTCAAAACACTCCAGGAGATGCCTGGGAGGAGTCTAGGGTGGATCCCAGAGGAAAGAGTTTCCTCCAAAGGAGAAAAATATACTTGGGAAGCTGCCTTGGAGGACATGCCTGGGAGGAAAATCAGGCAGATCCTGGAGGAGAGAGTTTCCTTTAAAGGTGAAAAACCATCTCGGATAGTTTCCTTGGAGGAGTCTGGGGCTGCTACCCGGGATCTCATGTCCCTGAAGCAGAGGTCAAAAGACTCCGGGAGATGCCTGGGAGGAGTCTCGGGCAGATCCCTGAGGAGAGATCTTCCTTTAAAAGAGAGAAAATATTTTGTGAATTTTCCTTGGAGCAGTCTGGGGCTACTATGTGGAGTCTAAGGTGCATAAGAAGCGGTCAAAAGCCTCAGGGACATGCCTTGGAGTAGTCTTGAGTGCATCCCAGAGGAGACATGTTCCTCTAAAGGAGAAAAAACATCTCAGGTAGCCTCCTTGGAGGAGTCTGGGACTGCTAGCTGGGATCTCAGGTCCCTAAAGAAGAGGTCAAAAGACCCCGGGACATGCCTGGGAGGAGTCTCGGGCATATCCCGGAGGAGAGATCTTCCTCTAAAGGAGAAAAAACATCTGAGGTAGCTTCCTTGGAGGAGTCTGGGGCTGCTACCCGGGATTCCACGTCCCTAAATCAGAAGTCAAAACTCTCTGGGAGATATTCGGGAGGAGTCTCGGGTGCATCCCAGAGGAGAGAGTTTCCTTTAAAGGAGAAAAGACATCTCGGGTAGCGTCCTTGGAGGAGTCTGGGGCGGCTACCTGGGATCTCATGTCCCTAAAGAAGAGGTCAAAAGACTCCGGGAGATGCCTGGAGCACTCCTGAGGAGGAGGAGGAGGAGGAGGAGGAGGAGGAGGAGGAAGATTATGATGAGTTCTGAGGAGAAGGATGAGGGGGAAGAAGAGGAGACAAACTCCTGTGGAGGAGGAGTAAGAGAACTCCTGAGGAGGAAGAAGAGGAGGAGGAGGAGGAGGACACCTGAGGGCATGGAGGGCTCCAGAGAAAAGGAGGAGAAGGACTCCTGAGGCGGAAGCAGAGGAGGAGGAAGAGAACGATGAGTAAGAGGATAACTCCTGAGGATGAGGAGGAGGATTTCTGAGGAGGAGGAAGAAAGGGAAACCTGAAGACAAGGACTCCAATACAGGAGGAGGAGGATGGGGAAGACTCCAGAGGAGGAGGAGGAGGAGGACTCAAGAGGAAGAGGACTGTGGAGGAAGAGGAGGATGACAACGACTCCATAGGAGGAGAAGGACTCATGAGGAAGAGGACTCTAGAGGAGAAGGAGGAAGAGGAGAATTGCTGAGGAGGAGGAGGAGGATGAGAATGACACCTGAGGAGAAGGACTCCTATAGATGAGATGGAGGAGGACACCATAGGAGGAGGAGGACTCATGATGAAGGGGAAAAGAAGTCTAGAGGAGGAGGAGGAGGAAAACTCCTGAGGAGATGGAGTAGGAAGAGGAGGAGGACTCCTGAGGAGGACGACACCTCTAGAGTAGAAGGAACACTCATGAGGATGAGGACTCCTGAGGAGGACGACACCTCTAGAGTAGAAGGAGCACTCATGAGGATGAGGACTCCTGAGGAGGATAAGGCCAGCTGAGGAGGAAGAGGAGGTGGACTCCTGAGGAAGAGAAGGAGGACTCCTGAGGAGCGCTCCTCAGGAGGAACAGGACTCCTGAAGAGGAGAACACTGTAGAAGGAGGCGTCACGAGTAGTAGTAGTAGTATTCCTGAAGAGGAGGACTGCTTAGGAGGAAGAGGAGGAAGACTCCTGAAGAGGAGAAGGAGTCCTCTTCTTAAGGAGGAGGTTTCCTTAGCAGGAAGAGGAGGACTCTGAGTAGGAAAAAAAGGAGGAGGACTCCTGAGGAAGAGAAAGAGAAGGAAGACTCCTGAAGAGGAGTACTCCTGAGGAGGACGAGGACTCCTGAAGAGGAGAATTCTGTACAAGGAGTCCTGAGTAGGAGAAGGAGGGGGATTCCTGAGGAGGAGGAATAAGAAGAGAACGACGAGGAAGAGGATAACTCCTGAGGATGAGGAGGAGGAGGACTCCCGAGAAGGACAATCTAGAAAAGGAGGAGTCCTGAGTAGGAGCAGGAGGAAGGCTCCTGAGGAGGACGACTTCTATTGAGTAGAAGAAGCACTCATGAGGACAAGGGGGAGGACTGCCGAGGAGGATAAGGCCTCCTGAGGAGGAGGAGGAGGGGAATTCCTTAGCAGGAAGATGTAAACCCCTGAGGCAGAGGTGAAGGACGACTTCAGAGGAGGAGGCGGCAGCGGCGGAGGCGGCAGAGGACTCCTGAGGAGGAGGACTCCTGAGGAAGAGCAGGACTCCTGAGGAGGAGAACTCTGTAGAAGTAGGCATCCTGTGTAGGAGGAGGAGTCCTGAAGAGGAGGAGTCCTGAGAAGGGGGAGGAGGAGAAGAAAGAGGAAGACTCCTGAGGAGGAAGAGAAGGAGAAGGACTCCTGAGGAAGTGAAGGGGGAATCCTGAGGAGGAGGAAGAGATGGACTCCTGAGGAGGAAGAGGTAGAGGAGGAGGACTCCTGAATAGAAGGACTCCTCTAGGAGGAAGAGGAGGACTCGAGAAGAGGAGAACTCTGAAGGAGGAGGAGTCCTGAGGAGGAGAAGGAGGGGAACTCCTGATGAAGAGGTGGAAAACTCCTGAACAGGAAGAGAACTTCTGTGGACTCCTGAGGAGGAGGAAGAGAAGGAGGAGGACTCCTGAACAGTAGGACTTCTGAGGAGGTGAAGGAGGACTCCTGAAGAGTACTCCTGAGGAGGACGAAGACTTCTGAAGAGGAGAATTCTGTAGAAGAAGGAATCCTGAGCAGTAGAAGGAGGATTCCTGAGGAAGAGGAAGACGACACCTTAGAAGAAGGAGGAAGAGGAGGACTCCTGAGGAGGAGAATCTAGACAAGAAGTCCTGAGTAGGAGGAGGAGGAAGGGTCCTGAGGAGGATGACTTGTATGGAGTAGAAGGAGCACACATGAGGACGAGCGGGAGGACTCCTGAGGCGGATAAGGTCTTCTGAGGAGGAGGAGGACAACAACTCTTGAGGACAAAGGAGTGGACTCCTGAGGAGGAAGAGAAGGAGAAGGACTCCCGAGGAGGAAGAGGAGGAAGAGAACGCCTAGGAGTTGAAGGATGAATCCTGAGGAGCAGAAAGAGATGGCCTCATGAGCAGGAGGACTCCTGAATAGGAGGTCTCCTGAGGAGGAGGAGGAGGAGGACTCCTGAATAGGAGGTCTCCTGAGGAGGAGGAGGAGGAGGAGGACTCCTGAATAGGAGGGCTCCTCTAGGAGGAAAAGGAGGACTCCTGAGGAGAAGAACTCTTTTGAAGGAGTAGTCCTGAGGAGGAGGAGTAGTCCTGAGGAGGAGGAGGAGTCCTGAGGAGGAGAAGGAGGGGAAGTCCTGATGAAGAGGTGGAAAATTCCTGAATTGGAAGAGAACTTCTGAGGAGGACATAGGAGGACTCCTGAAGAGGAGGAAGAGAAGGAGGAGGACTCCTGAAGAGGAGGACTTCTGAGTAGGTGAAGGAGGACTCCTGAGGAGGAGGAAGAGGAGGAGGACTCCTCAAGAGGAGGAAGAGAAGGAGGAGGATTCCTGAAGAGGAGGACTTCTGAGTAGGTGAAGGAGGACTCCTGAGGAGGAGGAAGAGGAGGAGGACTCCTGAAGAGGAGTTCTCCTGAGGAGGACAAGGACTCCGGAGGAGAATTCTGTACAAGAAAGAGTCCTGAGTAGGAGTAGGAGTAGGATTCCGGATGATGAGGAGGAAGAAGACGACTCCTTAGGAGAAGAAGGAGGAAGAGGAGGAGGACTCCTGAAGAGGAGGACTCCTGAGGAGGACGAGGACTCCTGAGGAGGAGAATTCTGTACCATAAGGAGACCTGAGTAGGAGAAGGACGAGGATTCCTGAGGAGGAGGAGGAGGAATAAGAAGACTCCTTAGGAGAAGAAGGAGGAAGAGGAGGACCATTGAGGAGGAGGAGGAGGAAGAGAAGGACTCCTGAGGAGGAGAACCTATACAAGGAGAAGTCCTGAGTAGGAGGAGGAGAAAAGGGTCCTGAGGAGGACGAATCATATAGAGCAGAAGGAGCACTCATGAGGACAAGTGGGAGGACTCCTGAGCAGGATAAGGTCTTTGGAGGAGGAGGAGAACTCTTGAGGAGAAAGAGGGAGTGGACACCTGAGGAGGACGAGGAGGAGAATTCCTTAGGGGGAAGAGGTAAACTCCTCCAGAGGAGGAGGTGAAGGAGGACTTCTGAGGAGGTGGATTAGGAAGAAGACTCCTGAGGAAGAGGAAGATAAGGAGGACTCCTGAGGACGAGTACTCCTGAGGAAGAGCAGGACTCCTGAGGAGGAGAACTCTGAGGAAGGAGGCATCCTGTGTAGGAGGAGAAGTCCTGAAGAGGAGGACTCCTGAGAAGGGGGAGGAGGAGGACTCCTGAGGAGGGGGAGGAGGAGGAAGAGAAGGAGGAATCCTGAGGAGTTGAAGGAGGAAGCCTGAGGAGGAGGAAGAGATGGACTCCTGAGGAAGAGGAGGACTCCTGAGGAGGAGAACTCTGAGGAAGGAGGCATCCTGTGTAGGAGGAGAAGTCCTGAAGAGGAGGACTCCTGAGAAGGGGGAGGAGGAGGACTCCTGAGGAGGGGGAGGAGGAGGAAGAGAAGGAGGGCTCCTGAGGAGTTGAAGGAGGAAGCCTGAGGAGGAGGAAGAGATGGACTCCTGAGGAAGAGGAGGAGTCCTGAGGAGGACTCCTGTAGGTGGAAGAGAAGGACTCCTGAGGAGAACTCTGTTGAAGTCCTGAGGAGAAGTCCTGAGGAGGTGGAGGAGGGGAAGTCCTGATGAAGAGGTGGAGAACTCCTGAATGGGAAGAGAACTTCTGAGGAGGACATAGGAGGACTCCTGAGGAGGAGGACTGCTATAAAGGAGGAGGAGGAGCAGGACTCCTGAGGAAGATGAGGACTCCTGAAGAGGAGGAGGAGGAAGAGGAGGACTCCTGAGCACAAGGGCTTGTGAGGAGGAGGAGGAGGAGGTCAAGGACTGCTGAGGAGGAGGAGAAGTGGAAGAGGAGGAGGAGAGGGGGCAGGAGGCATCCTGCGGAGGGGGAGGACTCTGGATAGTCACGCCGTCGATGATGCAGTCGTTACCCAGCGCTCCTCCAGTGACGGGTGGCAGCGGCAGAGCCGCGGCAGAGGCCGTGTCTCGGTGCCGGTCCCGCTGCCGCACACGGCCCCTCCTCCCGGCGCACTTCGCTCCGTGGCGGCGGGCAGCAGCCCCGCTGCAGCGTGTCCCTGCGGGAGCCCCCGCCCCTCCGCCCCTCCGCCCCGCGGCCCGGCCCGGCTCCGTCCCCGTCCCCGTCCCCGTCCCCCCGCCGCCCCGTTCTCCCCCCGCCCCGCTCCCCGCCGGGCCGCGCTGCCGGGGCTCCCCGCGGCGGGGGCGGAGCCGGCCTGAGCGGCGGCTCATGAATATTCATGAGGGCGGGCGGGGCGGCCCCGGCCCCGGGAGGCGGCAGCGGCCGGAACCGGCGGTGGGGGAGCGCGGCGGGGCCGGGGCGGGAGCGCCCGGAGCGGGGAGAGCTTTGTCCCGAAGCCCCCAAACTTCACCCGGTTCTGGTTTTTACGTCGTTGAAGGTCCGTTGCCAGAGCCCGGGCTGTTCAGGCGTGCTGGTGTGCGACTGAGTTGGCCTTTTCCCTCGGATTTGGCAGGTTTTTGGTGTCCGTGAGGGTACGTTGTGTCCGTAGGGTTTGTCGGTCGGATGAACGGAGGGCAAGTTAATTTCCGCCCTTTAGTTCAAGTGTGGAAAAAAGGACACGCTCAATGCTTGCTGCTCTTTGTGGTGACGTGAATTGGGTGGTTTTAGGGTGATGAAGCAGCCTCAGAGTGGTGTTGCAGAGGGTGGGAGCTCCCGGAGCCAAGGTGCATCCATCAGAAGCCGGCACGAAGCCGGGAGGCGAGAGCTGGCCCCGGGCGGGTTCTTGCCTTCTGCCTGCGGGACGGGTTTCCACAGCTCGCGGGTGCTGGGAGAGGCTGGGGGTGGGCACGGGGGTGTCCTGGGGCCCAGCGCCTTTGCAGAGCCTTGCTGCTCCTCTGGCTTCCAGGATGGAGAGAGTTCCGTTTCTGCGGTGAGCTTTTCAGTTGCACGTTTTTCAAAAGACAAAGTCTGTTTTTTTGAGTTTGAACATTCAGAAAATAATCTCCTTACATCTGCGGGCAGAGCAGAAATCTGAAGTCATTAAGGTACAAGAAGTAATTGAAACGTGATGAAAGTTTCCATGTGCTGGGAAGCTGGGAGTGCTTCCAACTGGGAAATATGGCAGCAGCACTTGCTCTGAGACTGGAAATAACTGCAGTAATGTTGTGGCTGTTGATGGCTATAAACGCGATGTCACTAATTGCCATCATTTTTCTCTGCAAGCTTGTACCGCCTGATGTGCTGCCAGCCTGCAGGTTGTCACCTCGCTGGTGCATGACCGCTCCTGGGTGCTTCTCTGGGGTCCCCTGTGCACCCAGGCTTTTAAGGCAGCCTTGCTGCTGCCCCTTCCCGGTACCCAACCCCTGACCCAGCCCTCCTGCCCCAGTGACACACATCCCTGGGCAGCCTCAGCGAGTCCCCGGTTCCTTCCTTGCAGCGGCTCCTCCGCGCTTGTCCTGCGCCGTCCTTCTGTCCAAGGGCAGCTCCTGGGGCTGCTCCTCATCCTACGGAGACAACGGGGACTGTCACAGGCTGCTCTGTGCTGTGCGCTTCTCACAGCTGCATCTTCTTAAATGTTGAAAAACGCCTGTGTGAAAATAAAATTAATAATCAGAATAATTGATAAGGAATTACTAACCAAGTATAAATCGAGTTTTAAACAAAATAATTCTCCTCTTCAGAATGCTTCTGTAGTTCAACTTGCCTATTTCTTGCCAGAGGAGGCAGCTGGTGGTTCAGGGGTGGTTTTGGGATGGGGTGGGCAAGAGTAAAGAATTGAGAAAAGATCATCTTGCTGACTACAGGGCACTCCTTGTGATGCGAGACTCCGACTGAAACCTTGTCATCCCTGCCCCCAGAAGTGGCACCTGCACTCCTTCCCTTCTATGGTCAGTTCTGTTATAGGTTTGTCCAGATCCCTGAGGAAAAGGCTCCGGAAAAGGCTGCCGAGACACCCGGAGTGACCCTTGGAGGAGCTGTACATGTCTGTGGTGGGGACATCTGTCCAGGAGAGCTCCTCCGCAGAGAGTCCCCTTCCATCCCATGGTGACCTGGGTAAGCCAGGGCTTACTTTAGTCTTGCTTGCAGGTCTTGACCTTAGGCAGCTCTCCAACCTCGTTGTTCCAGTATCATCCCTCTCTCCGCATCTGCCCTCTTGATGCAGTTAAGGATGTCATTCTCCACTCTGAGGATCCAAAAGGGGCCGACCCCAACTGTCCTCCGTCCTGTGCCAGGCTCAGCCTTGGAAACCAGCTGGTCGCATCAAGGAGCTCTGTCAAAGGGTGGGAAGTTTAAGCAAGGAGCATGGGGAGGCATGGCCCTAGTTTAGTTCTGGGGGGGGTGTCTGAGACAGCATTCCCAGAAAAAGTCACAGACATCCCTCCACACACCCTTCCCTCCCTCCATCCCTGACTAGTCAGGCAGCCCCAGCTCCAGCTGTGCTCCTCTGGCTCCAGCTGTGCTCTGCCCCTCGCCTTTCACCTTGGGGTGCAACGGGTGGGGAAGCCACCGTGCATCCCAGAGCCTTCCTTCAGCCCTTGGATGAGCAAATTTCCCCTCTCACCCCTCCTTCCTTGCCGGAGAGCCCTCACCCATCGCTGCTCCTTGGGGCTCAGGGTGACAGGGCCGGCCTGTGGTGGGAAGGCAGGGAAATCTGTCGGCCATTGGGGGGATGCCGCAGCTGAGGTGGGGTTTGTCCTGGCCTCTGGAGGGATTTCTGCCTGAAGTTTTGAGAGCAGCAACAGGGACGGCCACATCTGATGCGTCACCCATGGCACCCGTTCTGCTCCTGGAGCAGGGAATGTCCGACAGCCCAATCTCTGGGTCCCAGCACCCCAAGAGCCTAGGCTGCCCCCAGCCCTCCATGCACAGGGAGTGCCTGGGGACCCCTCACCTCCCACGGAGGGGGTGTGGCACAATGGGACAGTGCAGCCTGGCTGTGCCCTGGGGGACCGCAGCTGCAGGATTGGGGCTGTGCTGGCCTGGGGCTCCTGGGGGCACTGGGTCCCTGTGGACCAGTGTCACAGGCTTCCCTCCAGCCCCCCACCCAGCCCAGAGCTTGCTCCTGTCCCAGGAGTGGGGCAGGAGCGGGCTGCTTGGGGGGAAGCGAGGTGTCAAGAGTTACGCTTGTATTTGTTCAGAGGAGATCGTGCTCTGTAAATAGCCCGTCTTCAGCGGCTGTTGGGGTTGCTGTAGTTGCTGTTACTGCTGTCAGGAGAGCTCATAAAACAGGCTAGCAGGCAGAGCTCAGCCCCTTTCAGCTCTTGCCTACTGGAACCTTCCCACCCCACAGGTTCATCTGTTTTCTGGGCCTGGGCTGATATGAGAGACCTCCCCCAAAGACATTTATCCCCAGGGACTCCACTCTGCAGGGACCTCTCTCCGCATGGCTCTGGCTTCTTGGTCCTTCTTTCAGGCGATGCAGCTGAACCAAGGCGTCTGGCCCATGCAAGCAGCAAGTCAGGGGGAAATAGGAGTTACCGGCAGGGCTGAGAAGCTCTGTGGGGTTGGGAGGAGGCTCAGACCGTTTGAGGGCAGTGCAAAGCCCGATGTGCAGGGAGCCAGGGCTCACACGTGCCTCAGACTGACCTGCAGCAGTGAGGCAGGACGGGGGTCCCTCCGAGCCCCCCTCATACAAATGCCTGCTGCTGGAGAAGGTCCAGCTCAGTCGCTTGCCCCGTGCCTGGCACACTCACCTCCCAGGACTGCCAGAGCCTTCAGCACTGCCAGTGCCCAGGGAAACCCCTGGCCCTCGCTGGTGCCCCTTCCACAGCAGGAGCCTCCCCAGGCCTGGTGTTCCACCCAGTCAGGGGCTCGACTCCCTCTTCCAGCTCCATCCTCACCTCTGTCAAGAAACGTGACTGTGCAAGGGGGGAACACGTGTTTGAGCAAACTTTGCAGAGTCTTCAGTTAGGATCATACATATGGTGGGACCCCCAGGACAGGGGACCAGGGGCTTACATGGGCTCGCATTGGGGCCAGGGTGCCCAGCAGCCTGAGGCATGAAACCACATCTCTGCTGGTGGGCTCCCTGTGTGGAGCTGCCCCTGCCCCACGCAGATATGCCCAGGCCGGCCGGGGCTGAGAAGCAGCACCAGTGGGGCCTGTGTTAGTGGGCAGGGGTCCGATGGGTCAGCTAGACGCCTCTGCTACACTCTGTCCCTCTGCTCCACCCCTTTAAGATCCCCCTGACATTCCCCAGTTGTCCCCCAGTGCCCCTCTTCGGTCCCCTGCCCACATCCCCGTAAACTTCTGTGCCTCCCTTGGTTCTCCCCACCCATCCTCCAGTGCCCCCTACTCCCCCCAGTGCCTCCCTTTTCCCCTGATACGCCCCCACTGTGTCCCTGGGCAAGTGCTGTGGGGGGGCCCAGCATGGCAGGACACCGGGGAGGGCAAAGCCTGCTGTGGTGGTATGGTCAGGGCTCTCCTGGGCTGTTCCCTGCGCCAGCCCTTGCTGGTGCCAGAGGTGGTCGTGCCATGGTGGGAGGGGTGGCAAGGGGATCCCCATGGGCAGTGGGAGGCAAGGCCCCAGGACCCCATGGGGAGACCCCTGCTCTGGGGTCTGTCCCAGCATGACTGCGTTGTGCCCAGCCCACGAAGATCTGGGAGGGGCCATGCAGCTGGCAGCCCCCAGCCTCGGTGTCACCCACATGTGGTCCCGCCAAGCACAAGGGTGCCATTGGGGGAAAAAAGATACACTGCCCTTTAGGCATCTTGTGCTGAGCTTTATTTAATTAACTCCTTGGTGCTGGCTGGGGACAGGTATCGTGGAGAGACTCCTCTAGCACCTGCTTCACTCGCGGGTCCTTGTTGTGCTGCAGTCCCAAGAGAGCTGGAAGGACACAGGCAGTGCTGTGGGGACCTGGTTCTGGCCAGGCGCTCCCCTGTCTGCTCCGCTCCAGGGATCTTCCCACAAAAAAAGACATCCCAAGGAGCAGGATCTCACTAAAACCCTCTGAACCCTTCCTTCCCCACCCCCTGCCTTACCTCAGCAAAGAAGGCTGTAGCTGTCACCCGCAGCTTAACTGAGCAGGAACGCAGCCATGGCAAGAGGGTCTGCTTCAGACAGGGTGACAGAAGCCCAGCCTGGACCAGGACGCTGCACAAGGGAGCACAAGCGAGGGACACACAGTTACCCAGGAAGGCCACAGGCCAGGTTGCCAAAATTCACGTACACCGATGCAGACACTATTCTTCAGCTCAGGACGGCTTCCCAGGCATGCTGGAAGGGTCCTGCAGGCATTTCCCTGGGCACAGCCCCGCAGGAGGCAGCCACGTGCATCCCTGGGGCTCTTACCTGGTCAGGAGACGCACCCCATCAGAATGGCTCAGGGGGTCTTCAAGGAGAGCCCACGCTGCCCGATTCATGAGCAGCCGCATCCACTTCTCTGCCATGCATTTGCCTAGCACCAACTCTAAAGCCTTAAGGAAAACCCTGGCAAAAGAAACAAAACACAAAACCAGTCAAAACACAGTCAAACTAAACAAGAAAAAATCAAAACAGCAGCAACACCACAAAACCAAAGAAAGATCAAATCACAGCAGCTTAGGGGAAGATTTCTCTTTAGCAGAGCTAAATACCCCGGGAATGATGCTTCGTAGACTGCAGCTAACGACACTGGCATTTTCATCATGCCCCAAACCCACTGAAGCAGAAGAAACTCCACGCCCCTAGACTGACTCCATGCTGGAGAACCAAGGCAACACCTAATACCTCTTCCCACCAGCATTTTGTGAAGAATGATGCCATTGCCTGCAAGAGTCATGCTCCCCCCCGGTGGGGGTCCGCTGAGGGAGTGCAACGCTATCGTGCATGCAAGGGTATGCAGAAGGCAAGATGACAGCCGTCCACAGCACGAGCTGCCTCAGACCTTCCTGCCTGGGAGCTGGAGTTTCCCCATGAAGGAGCAGAAGTAGACCCAACCACGACGACCGGTTTGCACAACTAGGAAGCGGGGCAGGCGAAGCACTCCCTCAGCCCCACAAAGGCACGTGCCGTGGCGAGGGGAACGAAGCCAGCCCCGCCATCTGCCCCTTCTGCTCCTTACCTGCACGGCTTCTCCTCAAGCACCTGGCCCTTGAGGAACAGTTGTCTCCAGCCTTCTCCCAGGGGGGAAAGCAGCCTCTCCTCGCCCAGGGTTTCGCTGGCCCACCTCAGGAGGCTGGGAAGGAGGTGGGGAAGCAGCTGCCTGAGCTCCTCCGTGCTCCTCAGGGCAAGCACCACTTCGGAGATGGCACAGGTGATCTGCAGAGAAACGTGACCAAGAAGCCCCTCTTCAGGCAAGGCCTTTTCCAACCAGCCTGGTTCCCCTGCCTGCCTGGGGCAGGGGGGTTACTGTCTGCAATTGTCACTTCTGCAACAGCCTTGTGGCTCAGGAGCAAAGGCTGTCCCAGCTCCCCACACTGCTTGAGGTCAGCCCAGCACAGCGCCCTGGGAGTCTCCAGGGGCATCTGCAAAGGGCACCTGACTCCCTCATGCCAAAGTAGGAGTTACAAAGCAGATGCAAAGCTGCAGAAACGTGTCTACTGTTGAACGTACCATCAAAGTCTCCAGAGCAGTCTGATGGTTGTGCTGCTCACAAGGGGAGGAGTTGGTCCCCAGGCAGTTGTTTCCTGCTCTGTTTAGTTTCTCCACTAAGCACCTCAGGACCTGAATCCCAGTGGTGCTTCTCCCCAGGCTCCTCCACAGCTCCACCGTGTCACTGCAAGGGAACAGATGTTCACCCCTGAACCCCTATCTTCGCAGTCCTGCAGTGCCCTCAAACCTTCTCCTCGTCCGCAATGGGGCTTACAATGCCCCACTCACGGCAGAGACACAAGCACGCAGTCTTGCAACACTCAAGACAGCTCAGGCAGAAAAAAGACCTGCTTCTTAACTGGACCACCCCAGTGCACGCAAGCTGTGGGGTCTCTGTTTGACTACAGTGGGGAAGTGGCTAGTGCACGTACCTGTCCATGGGCAGACCTTTCCGGAGGAGACTGCTGACGACGGGCTCCTGGTGAAAGTGGGTGAGGAGAAACATGGCCCGGAGCAGGAAGGGCCTGTGGGTGCTCTGCCGCATGTAGGTGCAAAGGGTCTTCAGGACTTTTGGCACCTGAATGGAAATGGAGGAGAAAGAAGGGCTCGGTGCATCCTTTACCCCCTCCTGCGGGGCCCAGACACAGTCATTCAGCACAGGAGCAGTGCCTGCTCCCTTGAGACAGAATCCAGACCTAGCTTGAAACCTCACCCCTTCCACCCTGCCTGGCCCTGGCTCACGTCTGGAGCTGGGTGTGCTCTTGGCAATTGTGCGCACATACGCACACATGCACGCGCTCACACGCACAGACTCAGTCACTGCATGTCCCTGGGCCCAACCGTACGAGCAGCTGCGTGCCCTTGTGCACACAGAGGACACGGGCACGTTTTACACCCAACGCTTGAAGAACTCTCCCCACATGTGTGTAGCGATGCAAGAGCAAAACCAAACACGCTCTTTGAGACCCTGAAGACGCCTTGCAGGGCCTCTGCAAGGGCACCTGACTCCTTCAGTAGCCCCTTGGCTCGACACACAGGTGGCATTTCTTGAGCCTGTGCCAACTGCACAGGGTGTCGTTAAACAGCCAACAGGAGCAAAGACAAAGTCAAGTGGGAAAAAGGTCTCCTTTACCTCCTGGACTATTTCCTTCCTGCATTCCACCAGGAAGATGAACACCCACTTCCATAGTGGCTTCGCACACGTGGGTGTGACGTGCAGCAAGCTGTCCAGGACCGCAGTCAGAAAGTCTGTAGCCTGCGCTGGAGGGATGCACTTGCAAACAGCCTGGAGAGAAGTCAGGAAACAAGAGAGACCACGTCACAGCTCTGCTCCAGCAATTCAGAATGGAAAGGAAACTTGACAGAACTGTTAGTTCGGCAGTCAGGCAGCGGGCAATCACTTTTTCCTCCTGCTGTGCATACAGTGCTGTTTACATCTGATGCAGCTACCCGATTGGGAAGTGTCGCCCCCCATGTTGTTTGCTTATTATGTACCAAATTTGTATTCTGACAAGAGCAATCACACACGCACACATATACGGTATATACTCCCGCATGCCTAAAGGACAGTCTTGTCTCAGAGCCTCCTGCTACTTGCTAACAACAGCCATCCTGGACAGCTTGCTCTGGAGACAGCGAGGGACGCTGGAGGGGAGCAGGGAGACGTGCAGGAGCCCAGGAGCTGGGCCCCCACCCCGCTCTTTTGGGGCCAGTTACCTTTGCTATTTTGGCACAGGTCTGCACGGTGTCTGGGCTGTTCAGCTCCTCACCAAGGCACCTGATCTCATCTGCCTGAGGCACCACCTCCATGGTCCTGGCTGGAACAAACACCAGGAGAAAAGGGGAGTCACGCCCACAGAAACCCAACCTCTGGCCCTAGATACTGCTAAAGGAGAACGCAGGGGGTGGCAGTGAAAGCCACAGGGAAACCCAGGGCCCTCCTGAACTCGGTGCAGCAGGATTTCCTGAGCCCGATAAACGGCTGACAAATCCCGGGCTGGAAAGAGCCCTCTTCCTCCTTGAACCATTTGTTGGGGCTTCAGGGTTTCAGCAGCTACTGGCCTCTGATCCCAGCAGCTGTGTCCCCTATTCCCACACAGGCCACCATCGTCTCTGGGAGGCAGGAAACCTCCCCGTGACTGCCTCAGCACAGGCAGAACCTGCTGCCTGAAGAGGAAACGGTTCAAACACAACCCTTTGCGGCACGCCCCGGGCCTGCAGTTCAGATCCCTCTTCCCTGCCCAGTTTGCTCTGGGCAGCAAATTGGTTTCCTCTCTTGTGCTCAGCAGGAGATTTCTTCCCTGGCGGCGATGAGTTTGGATAGTTTGCCTGGGGAGCTGCCTGTCTCTCCAGGCTCAAGGCAGGGAGCAAGGGGGAAGGCACCCTCTGGAATGTCAGGGGCCTCATCCGAGCGAGTTGTCTGACCACCCTCTGTCTCTCCTGGAACATGGAGGGGGGCAGACATGGAGGGGGACAGTCCCCAGCATTGGTGGCAATGTCCTGCTCTCAGACAGCAGTGGGGGATGGCCCTGACCAACCGCACACATGCGCTGCGGAGGTGGGACTCAGCGACCCTCTCCCAGGGATCCTTCCTGACATGTCCAGGGAGGCAGAGGGCTAACAGGGTGGGGGCACAAAACCAGCCAAGGACGTTGCCTCCCGCTTCCCTCCTGGGGACAGGGCCTGGCCCTGCAGGATCCCAGTGGTGCCAGGCCGGGAAGGGAGGGAGGATCAGGCTGAGCAAGGCTGGGAAGCGCCCGCTCTCCTCACCTTGCATTTGGAGAAGGTAGCCAAGGCAGACCCATGCCCTCTGGCGGGACGTGGCCAGGCAGTCGCTGGTCAGAGTCGCCAGCAATCCCACCAGGGAGCCGAACCGCTTGCAAGGACGTCCTCTCTGCAGGGGAGAGTAGCAGGAAAAGGGTCGCAGGCAGCCCCAGCACCCGCTCCCCTCTATCGCCCATCCTGCTCCCTGAGCAGCGACCGGGCAGAGGGGCAGGCAGAAGGGCTGCCCCGTAATCCCTGGAGCCCCAAAACCCAGCACCCAGTTGGGCAGGGCTCCCTTCTGGGGCCACGAATGGTGGGAAAAGGGCGCCAGGGCACGCGGGGGGGCTCTACTCACCATGAGCTCGAATCGCTCCTTGCAAACTCCCAGCACGTGGGTGCAAACCTGCAGGGCTCTCTCCCGCTCCCATTCTTTGGCTGAGGTGAGCCAGCCCTTCAGGACCTGAGGCAGGGTGCATCTCTCTCACAACAGGCATCTTTCTCTCCCTGAGATCCCTCTCCAACTCCCTCCTTCTCTGGCCCCTTCCCAGTGCCCCACCGAGCACTGGCACTGCTGCCTCCACTGCCTCGCTCCCTCCAGCCGCCTCTGCCCTGAGCCCGCTGTTGCTACCCTGCCGGCATCTCCCCACTCCAGCCTTCCTCCAGGCTGCTCTCAGCCAGCTCAGGGCTGGCTCTGGGCTTTCCCTCTATCAGGGCCCACTGCTCTGCCTGGCCTGAGGCTGCAGTGGCCGGGCGCTCCCATCCCCCAGCTCAGCCCCTGGCCCCGGCCAGACGCACAGCCTCAGAGCAAGGAGCCAAAGCCCCACGTTCCCGCAGGAAAGGTATCCACCTCCTAACACCCTCTAAGGCCTCCACTCTCTGCCCCTGCAACACTTTCCCTCTTGCCCCACGGCTACTCACATGGACCACGTCATCAAAGCAGGCAGAGGTCACCTCTGCCTCCAGAAAGGTTTCTAGGAGATGGCCCAGATCTTCCATGCATCTCCTGTGCAGAAGCTGAAAGCAGGAAAGCAGAGCTGAGGTTCTGCATCATGGGGGCTGCCGGGGCGCACTGAGGTGGGATCCTGACCCAGGGGTGGGCAGGCACTGGCCGGCGGGTACCTGCATGTTCACAGCTGCCCTCACTGTCTTCCTGCCCTTTTTCATCCGCTCCTGGGAAGGACAGGACAAGACACTCTGGCAGCACACTGACAGCAGCTTGCGATTTTCCTTCCGCCTCAGAGGTGGCCTCAGCTTGCTGGCCAGAGGAAAAAGGAAGAGAAAACACAAAGGAGATTTACTGTCTCCAGAGTGGCTCAAACCACACCTGGGTTCCTCCTAATCGAGGGCCCCAAATCCAACACCTCCGCCCATGCCAGCGAGCACTGCCTTCAGCGCCAGCAATTCCTGCCTCCTCCCAGGCAGCAGGCAAACCCCTGCCCCCAGGTTAAGGAACCCCGGGGGCTCCCTTCCTGTGGGAGACACCCGACATGGGGGACACCCTCCCACTCCACAGCCCCAGCAGCTCCCGGCCCCATGCTCAAGGCCACTGGGGCTGCCCCAGCCAGCTGGGATGGGGCACACGGTGGAACAGACCTCACCTCAACTCCTCCAGGGCCTGGAACACCCCATACACCAGGGAGTCCCAGGGCTCCCCCTTGATCCAGTCCTGCAAGTCCCAGAGAGAGAAGCACAGAGTTGGCAGGGGCACGGGACGGCCCTCCCGCCTCCCCTGGGGGGACACGTTCTGCTGCCAGGCCTGGGCAGACACTGCCCCGTCACCCCCACGCATCCCCAAAGGCACCGCAGAAGGGCCCCTGCTCCCCAACCACAGCCACCCAGCACCAGCACTCAAGAGCCCCACCAGCTCCGGACCCAGCTCCAGGAGCTCACGTGAAGCCCAGAGACCATCGTGCCTCTGGGGTAAGGAGTCCGATGGCACAGCCCAAAACTCCCCCGTGCAACCGCCCCGGCTACAGGCACTCACCAGCAAGGTCCACGTTGCCTCCTGCTTTAAGGACAGCTCAAAGCTGCCGCAGTTGCCCACAGCCTGGATTGCACAGCTGACCTCGGTGATGCTCTGCACCAGGGCGAGCTTGAGCTGCAAGTCCTGAGGCCAAAGAGAGCAAAGCACCCCTTCAACTCTTTGAAGGGCTGAGAGGTGGAAGAAGAGCATGGGCAGGGGAAACCCATGGGGGGCTGGATCTGGATGTTGAGGACAAACCCTTCCTTGGGAGATCTTTAGAAAGAGACTGACCATCTCGGTACACCCCAGCCCCAAGGGGCTGGAGCTGGGACACCCTGCCCTGGCACATCCCTGCCCTGCGCGCCCCATGCTCCTACCCTCTGTTTAGCTCTGGAGAGCCGCAGGATGTTGCCCACGATTTCTTTATCCACGCGGGTGAGCAGCTGCTCCTTGGGGGCACGCAGCGCAATGCCGCTGTAGGTGCGCATCAGAGCAGCACGAATGGCCTGGGCGCTCTCCATCTTCTGCCACCGCTGGACCTGTGTCAACAGAGATGCCCCGAGAGGTCAGCCCCGGGACTCTGGCAGGCTCCTGCGGCAGGCCCTGCCCTGCACCCTCACCAGCTCCTTGTTTCCCTGGGCACCTCCCAGCAGCTCCCCAAGCCACTCCTCGAGCTGCGAGCTCCAGGGCCAGAAGTTGTTCCCATCCCACAGCTTGGGATCTCGCATGGGGATGGGGATGAGGTGCAGCCAGCATCGCACACACTGCTGGCTCTTTTACCACTGATTTGAGAGGTCGAGGAGCTGCCTGGAACCTTTCTGTGGAAAGGTATCTGACAGAGCCTGCCACGGTCCTGCTCAGACACGCAGCCCGTGCGCGTCAGGGGTGCAGATGAGCCCACTCTGCTCACCTCCCCAGGCCAGGCTGCACCGCTCTCTCTGTAGGGCCCTGCCCTGCCCTGAAAGGCTTCCCCACAGCCCCCAGGTGGGGAGCAGAGCCAGCGAGACTTCACCAGGCTCCTGCTCTTGGCCCTCAGCTTTGGGGAAGGGTCAGAGTGTCACACCGTGCCCACCCCCTTGTCGCCAGCTCCTGCTGAAGTTAAGTCAGGGGCAAGGTGGCTGCAAGCAAGCAACCGCTGCAGCTGCCCCAGGTGGCTCTGATCCACCCGGTGTCAAACCCCCTCCTCTCCAAAGACACCTCAGGGGCCCCAATGCCAGGACGTCCCCTCTGAAACAGAGGTCTCGGCTAGCTCTTACACGAATGCTTATCTCAAGGCAGCTGCCACAACTTGGCTGCTGCAGGTGTAGAAGTGAAAGAAGGCCAAAAAAGGAAAGCCAAACAGGGAAACCCTGCCTCCTTTACCTTCCAGCCCATGGAAGTCCGATAAAACCAGCTTCTGGTGAAAGCAGCGGAGAACATGGTCACCGTGTCCAAGACCAGATGGAAGTGGCTCTCAGCCGTGTGGGACACAACAGAAATCATTCCCTGCAACCACAGAGAAACAGGGAGTTGGCTCCAGCCCAGGCACTCGGCCATGGCCAGCAACAACGGCCAGGCAGGACATTGCGGCAAGGGGGAAATGGCAGCATGGGGGAAATCGAGGTCTGGAGCAGCCCTGCCTCTCCCCCAGGAACAGGCAGGGGATGCGCAGGACATGAACATCACCTCACCTGGGCTTCAGACAGCTGCACAAAGCTTGTCTCCTGCAGGAACCTCAGCACCTGCCCTTGGACGTGTCTGAGATCCTGACAAGCTGCCAGCACTGTCCCAAGGGCCTTGTACAGGAAAAGCTGCAAGAGAAGAGGCCACATCCGAGATGTGGTCACGGCCCGACCTGTCAGGAAAGGTCTGGCCCCAGACAGACCCGACCACCCCTGGTGGTAGCCAGCCACTGGAGTAGCCCAGGGAGGCGCATTTTGGGGGCAAGAGAAGGGGAAGCAATGAAAACCGCCTGCGTGGGCAGAGCCCCAGCCCTGGCGCGGGGCAGGAGACACACCTTCTCCCAGGAGCTGGGGGCAGAGCTGCCCAGCTGCTGGCTCAGCTCCTGGCTCAGGCCCATGGTCCAGGCCCTGTCCTCGATGGGCTCCAGCGACGCTCGCAGGAACTGTGGGGAACAGAGAGGAAGCGAGTGTTCCCCTGCCCTTGGCCAGGATGCTTTCTACGCTCGCATGTCCCGGGACACTGCTGAGGGGAGCTACTGGGAACGGCAGACTCTTCCCCTGCCCCACCCAGCCCTCTTTTCACCAGCCTCCCTCTTCTCCTAACACCTCAGGCGAGACCCCCCCGGCATGCCAGACATGGAGGAGGAGGCAGTGCTAAGGCGTGTGCCACAGCGATAGAGGGCATTAGCCATCAGCCGTGGCACGTGCACAGACAGCAGCTCCTCTGAGCGGGCAGGCACCTACTGCGGGGGGAGGCACAGGGCACTCAGGAGGTGCCCCCACCTCCTGCTGCCTACACAGGCAACCCCGAGCTTCCTCCCACAACTTTGTCTGTTCCCTCTTCTCCCCCTCTATTTGTGACACCCCCCAAGGATGCTGTACCTTGAGCACATGATGCTCCCACTCTGCAGAGTCCAGGGACCTCTCGGTTTTCCCTAGAAAGCAAGAGGAAGCAAAAGCCCTCGCTGCTATTTAAGCTCACACCAAAGACAAGCCCTGTGGTCTCCTTTGCGGTCAGACCTCCCAACATTCCCAGGCCATCACACTAGAAAGGGCCTACAAGCACCTACACCAAAGCCCTTGTGAGGCCAAAGACCAGGAGGGATCCCAGGAACATTTGTCAGGGCCACTGATTCAAGCTGGGCAAGGACGTGCTGTCCACGGCAGATCCCCACTGCTTCACTGCAGCTCCCAGAACAACTCCGACCACTGCGTGCCAGCGTGCATTGGCAACACACATTTTCTCCTTAATGACCCACCACTTTCTGCCCATTTGCAGCTCTTCTCCCAGGCTATTGCCAAGGACAGCTGCTGCAAACCTGGCCTGGCCTGGCAACTTGGTTCTCCAAAGCCAGGGGCTGCACCCCCTCCAGGAGCACCAGTCCTGTCCCTCCCCCAAACACCGTCCCGGCCAGGACATGGGGGTGCCGCCAAGACCTGCCCTCCAAAAGGACATCAACAGCCCCATCCATCCCCTGGGCCAAATCACACTGGGGGACGGCTGCCCCCAGCCTCAGCTTTGGCTCCCTGGAAGGGGAAAGGCTGCAGAGCAAGTGCTGGGGAACTGGGGACAATTCTCCTCCGTCACGCTGGGAAGCTGCATTTTCCTGCTCCCCTTCCCTCCCCCCAGCCTCTCCCTCCCCACCCGCACTTTACCTTCCAAGTACTGCAGCAGGAGGGGGATCTCGGTAGTCCACACCACCCCCAAGGCTCGGTGTATCCTGCCATGCAGGGCCTGCAGCAGCTGCAAGGCAGCGACGGCACGTTCGCCGCTCTTGTGAGGAGCTGCTGCCACCACCTAGGCGAGGGCAGGAGAGAAGGGTCACTCCTGCCACCAGAGCTGCAGTTTTTCCCGGGAGGGAGGGAGGGAGGGAGGGATGGAGGGATGGAGGGAGCTCGATGCCGCTCCTGCACCTGCGGTGCTGCTAGCCCCAAGAAAGGAGTGGGATACCGGACAGGCCCAGGCAGTCTCAGGCACACTGCCTCCTCCTTGGGGGATCCCGGCACGGGCCTCAACAGCATCTCTGCCCTGGGCTCCCCCACCACCCCTGGCCAGAAAAGTTCTTTCCCCCGGGCCCCACTACTCACCAGCAGCCGAGCCAGCAGGGCCTGGGGAGCCGGCAGCCGGGCTGTGGGGAGGAAGAAAGGCTGGGTGAGCCAACAAGCCCCTGCCATGCCGTGCCCATCGCGCCTCCCATGCCCCGCACAGGGCTGAGAGCAGCTGTGCTGCCACGGCGCTGACCCGGGAGAAATCCCCAGGGCTGCCCAGCACGGGACGAAGGCAGCTCCAGCATGGCCAGGAACAAGCTCCAGCTCGCCAGGAGAGTGCTGCGAGCAGGAGAGGCAGGCCTCTGCGCTGGGCAAGGGGCAATGCAGGGCAGAGCCCCTCGTGCCCAGCAGCAGAGCCTGGCTCCGCCCTTTCGTTCTCCCAGGCTTCTGCTGAGGGCTGGCAGGGTGCATGTAGACACAGACTGGCCAAGCCCCTGGATGAACCCATTAGCTTCTACCTCGCTCCTGGGAGTCCACGGCGTCAGGCTCCTCCTTGTCTTCTTCACACCCTGCACTCTCCCGTCTCTCAACTAGGGCTCGGAGACAGTGGGAGAGCAGGATCAGCATGCCACTGTACTGGGCTGGCACCACATACTGCAGCAGCCTCGGCCACAGGAGCTGCAGAGAAGAACCAGGCAATTCACCACATCAGCATTTCTATTCAGCTCAAAGACAAAAGTGACAGTCTGCGGTTCCCTGAGCCTTGTGTGCTTCAGCACATGTGAGGGAAGAGGTTCACAGCATGGGGAAGCATGAAGAAAAATGCCCTGAAGGCAAGAAGTGGCCACAGCAGCAGGGCACAGGGTGACTTACTTTGGTCATCCCTCTCAGAGAGACGTCCAGCGAGCCCAGGATGTCCACACACAGGGCTCGAAGAGCTCCTTCCTCCGGTGTTACCCAGGCAAAAAGGCCTCCTGCCACCTGTAAGACAGAGTTGGCAAAACCCCTGTTAGTCTCAGCTCCCGACCGACAAGGCTCAGGCATGGCCTCACCAGTGCTCCTGCGCCAACCTCCCAGGAGCACCGACCTCCAGAAGGAGGACAAGAACGGCCAGACCCAGCTCGGGAACCACTTCCCAGACCCTGGGAAGGACTAGAAAGCCCTGGAGCAAAGCAACACCCACAGATCCCCTGGTTGGAGGGAGGCTCTAGCCAGAGGGAAGATCCTCAGCAAGTCAGCAAAAGGCTCAGCCATGCCCATCCTTCATCTCCTGGGCACCCAGCTGGAAACACTCACCAAAGGGACTGCCAGACGGCCTGTCCCCTTGCCAGAAGGGATGCGGGTCCCCAGACTGCTATTGGATGGGCAGGGCATGCTTTGGAGGGCCAGAGTCTGAGAACACCACAGAAAGATCCTCTAGCCAGGCCCATCTGGCTGCAGTGGCTGTGTTTTGCTGATTGTCTGTGAGCACTTAAGGATGGAGGATGTCCTGTCCCTAGAAGACCCCTCCCTTTGCAAGGCAGCTTTGCTGAAGGTGTCTGTGGGCACAGCTCAGCCTGTGGGGTGCGCAGGCAGCCCCACAGTCCCAGGTGGCACGCCCGGGTGCAAACCCTCATCATTCACTGACGTCTCCACCAACATCAGCACACACACACAGGAGGAACAGCCATTTGCAGGTCATTCCAATGGCAGCGCCGGCGCTGATGGCCCTGCAGCGTGGAGCTCTCCATGCTCAAGGATGCCTGCAGAAGCTCTCAGCACAGGCCAGGCACTGCTGGAAGCCCCAGGTGTCCCGCTCTGCCCTTACCAGTCTGCATGAGGTCCGGCTGAACTCGCTGAAGATGTGCCCCACCACATCCCATGCCCAGCAGCTCTGGGAGCCGGAGCTGAGCAGCTCCCGGATGAACTCCAGAACTGCCCTCCGCACCTGCCAGGGGAGAGCGTGGTTACGGTCCTCCTGTTCAAAACCCAAAGGGAAGCCACCTTTGCTTGGGGGCAGCCTTTGTGGCTCGCGGAGAGATGACAAGCGCACGGCAGAAGCTTTCGCTCCGGCCATCAGGGCTGGGCTTTAGCACCAGGCTGGACGGGCATTTGCCCCAGCGAGCACAGCGACCTCCCTGCTCCACTCTGCCAGCTCTCCCCGGGGAGGAGCCATCACCCACTGCCTGGGCAATGCGCCGGCACCTCCCCAGGCACCCCAGCTCTGCCCTGAGGGAAAGGCTTCCTCTGCCTCCCCTGGTGGCACTGTCCCTTCCCAAACCAGCTCACCTGGGCACTGGGGTCGTTGCACACTGACCCCATGGCCTCCATCACCTGGGGCAGCTTCTCTCTCACTGCAGGTGCTGGAAGAGATATGGAGAGGTGTGCATTGAGGCAGAGCCCCAATGGCAGAAGCTTCCAAGTTTTTCGCACACCAACAGGACAGAAAAGCGGGGCCTGACTCTGACTTCACAGGAGGCAGCGGCGTAGCCAGAGTGACTCCATTTCTAGAGGCACAGCTGTTTTATAGGGACTGAAAGCTATGGTAATATGGTAACACAGAGCACGTGAGAAATGACTTGGGTACAAGCAGCTCCTGTGCACCAGCCCACCCGCCCACCCACCAGCCTGCCCGTGTTACTGAGCTTGGAGCATCATCCCTGGTGTGCCACCATTTCTAACTGCCGGAGGAGAGCTCGAGCCCTGTCGCAGGGCATCAGCTCGGCTGGGGGACCCGCTCTTTGCAGCTCCTTTTGGGTGCAGGTGCACCGCTTTCAGCCTGTTCCTGCTCTCAGCCCAGCAGCCCCAACCCCTGCCTTCTGTCCCTGCCCATGGCACTGACCGTCAGAGTGGGCCAGCGCTCCCAGCAGGCCCAGGGCTGCCACGCGACCGGCCTTGCTCCCAGCGCTCTCCGGGGAGTGCAGAAACATGCCCGTCTCCTCAGGGCATATTCGTGCTGCAGGGAAGAAATCGCATTCTGCACTAGCAGGCAGCTGCCTCTGACTGCCGAGGACAGGGAGAGAGCCGCCACAGCACGACGGGGGATCGCCCAGTCTCCTCTCCTTACCCTGCAGTGCGATGCAGCGGGGAAGTTCTGCCTTAGGGGCCAGGCCAGGCTCTTTGGTCACGTCAGGGAGCTGTGGGAACAAGGTCTGTTTTAAAGAAATCTGCATCAGCATTGAGGGGGACTGAAAAGAAAGGGTGCTCTCTGCCCTCCTCTCCCAGAGTCCTGCTGCGACTTGGCTGAGAGGGAAATCACTGTGGGAACAGGGCTGCCCCTCAGGCCCATTCCGAACAGCCAGGATCAGGCCTCCTGCAGCCTTAAGGAACCTACGTGGCACCTGTCTCACAAATCCTGGCGTGTTCCTGGCCTGCAGGAAGGTCTGTGAGACAACGGGGGAGGAAGAGGAGGCTAAAGCTACTTAAAGGCACTTGGGAAGGGAGAAATCCAGCACATCTGGGAGAAGGGGAGTCCCTAACAGCAGCTCCCAGGGAAAACCACAAACCCTCCTGGATGGGGCTTCTTGTTTGCCCTCCCCTCAGAGCAGCATCGGCAGGGTCTCTTTCCTCTGAACAGAGCCCGCTGTTGACAACTCCGTTTCCCGGCACTTCCCACTCATCAGACCTCAGCCCTCACTGGACGGGACTGGACACGGCCCTGGGCATTAGGGCAAAGCTCTTCCCACACACAGAGCCCTACAGAGATGGCAATGCCTCCCTTCCTGAGAAGACGAGCCCTGGGGACTCTTGCCTCCCTTCTGGCCCCTCCCTGCATTTCTCTTTTCTTGCCCAAAGAGTGCGGGGAAGTCTCAGGCCTCCTCTGCTCTCCCCCTCCCTGTTCCTTCTCTAAGGCCTTCCCAGCTCCTCCTGGCACCCCACAGCTCCCCAGTGCCTCGTGGCACTCGCGCAGACCCACCCCAGCAGCCACGCCGGGCCCTGCGCAACACCTCACCTTGTTGACCCGGGAGGTGTCTCGGACCTCCTGAGATTGGTGCAGCAGCCAGAGGAGCTGCTCCCAGGCATGCTCGCGGTGCTGCTCCTCACGCAGCAGGACCTCCATCATGGCAGCCACTGCCCTGAGCACAGCCTGCTTGTCCTGAAGAGGGAAGGGAGAGGCTCTGCTTGGAGGGCTGAAGGTCTGCCTAGCACTCAGCATCGCCTGCACACCAGTCTGCCCTTCCCACTGGGAGGGGTTTCCCTTTCCCTTCTGCCCTGCAGCAGAAGGGCTCACTCCAGAGGAGAGAGAGCAGTTCCCCACGTACGCACCCCAGCCCTCCCTGCAGAAAGGCCCCAGGACTCGGCTGCTTCCTGCCAGAGAGCCTCCAGCCCCAGGCACAGTGACAGCAGCCTCCCGGCCTGGGATGCTTTCTCATTCAGACCGCTCCCTCCCCTCACCCCTCTGCTCGCACCCCACCAGCCACAGACAGACCCACCAACGTGGACATCCCCGCTGTGGCCCCAGGCGTGGAAAGCAGCACTTCTTACCTCTTCTTCCTCGCAGCCCAGCCAATTTACCAACACGTAACAGAAGACTGGGTAAATGTCTTCACAGAGCTGCGCTTCCCCGTTGCGAGGGAAGGCGCATTGCTCCTGGCTGCCGAAGTATGTATTGACCCCTTTTGACCATTGCTCCAGAACTGCACCAGGAGAAAGGGAAGGGCAGCACGTGACAGTCTGCAGCAGGGACGGTACCTTGCACCCTCACCCAAGCCTGCTCTAAGGACGGTCCCAGGCTCCGCAGGGCTCAGCCCAGGACCAGATCTGCATCTGAGGCCAAGCTCTGCCCTTGAGGTGTCTGGTTTCAAACACCCCACTGTTTCTCTCCTCCTCCCCATCCTTTTCCTCCTCAATGGCCTGTTCCCCTCCAGTATTTCCCAGGGTAAACAGGGGAACAGAAGCCATGGGAAGGGACCCAGGAGTTCCCCTGTGCAGCACCGTCGCGTCCTGCCCACAGAAACCTCCGAGGCTTCTCCCGCTCCTTCTGCACACTCACAGCGGTTTGGGATCGCCAAGGCCTGACCTCACTGTGGGCTGACACCTGCCATGTTCCCTCTGAGATCACAGGGAGGCATCAACGGCCACCCCAGCCCCTGACCCTGGGACCCCAGCTAAGGAGCCGACACTCACCACTGCAGACGGCGCGCAGGATCCGGCCACTCCCCACCCGGCTCAGCATGGCACGCAGGGCAAGCAGCGTCATTCCCACGAAGGGGATGCACCGCAGGGCTGCAGAGAAGGCAGGGACAGAGGGACCGAGAGGGTCAGTGAGAGACACGGGAGACCGGGGTCGATCCCTGGCAAGGCTGGGGCTGCTGGGCCATGTGGGACATGCCAGAGGGTGTGGGGAGGGCTGCCTTCCCCAAGGGGGACACAGGAAAGCCCTTTAGGGAAATGGGGAGGACAGTGCGGGGCAGAGACCCTGCGGGTTTGTCTCCAGTGGGTTCCCATCCTCCAGGAACCAGGACTGGGCTAGTAAGGCAGAGCTGCCGGCCAGCCCTGGCACAGAGCAAGGAGGCATGGCGACTTCATAGCCCCCCAGTTCAACACAGAGCCTTCAGGAAGGGGGAGGGTGCTTTCTCCCCGTTATCACAGACCCCTACCCAAACCAAGAGGCCCAGGGTGCCGTACCGTAGCTGCGGGCCATTTTGCCCAAGGTGAGGAGCACGATCTCATCAGGGACCTTCCCCATGGCCTTCAGGTGGCTCTGGAGCTCAGACATGACAAAGTGGAAGCGGGAGCGGGCCAGAGCCACCAGGACGTCGCTAGCAGCCATCTTCACATCATCTGTCACACCCTGAAAAAGTGCCACAAGTTAAACACTCCTGAGAAAAAGGCTGAGGCACTCGGACAGGCTGAACGCCCCTGCCTCACCTGCAAGACCCCACGGGGCAGTTCGCTCAGACCGGGCGCCTGCTGCCTCTTGTACCCTGGGGTAGGCGAGCAGCTCCCCGGTGAGACGAGGGAGGCTTTTCCCTAGCACAGCCCTGTGCTGCTGCCTTCTCTCCCTCTCTGCAGAGATGCCAGGAACAAACTGTCACAGACTCAAGGACCCCCTGGGGCCTCTCCACGGGGCTGCTGGGTTCCCAGGACTGTTCCTCAAGTGAGCTTGAACCCAGCTCTCGCTCAGTTAGAAACAGCCCCGCGTCCACCTCTCTGCACTACTCTCTGCATCTCCTCTTCAAATGCCCTATAAGGAGGAGTCCCCTTCGGACCTCCACTGGGTCTGAATAGTTGAGGAACATCTCTGTGCTGCTCTGGATTTCCCCAAAAACCAGGGCCAGAGGCAGGCTGCTTTGGCGGCCTTGAAAGAGAACAAGCTCACCTGGGCTGCTCGCATGTCACTGGACACCTCTGCTATCAGGCGGTTCACGACACCGCTCTGCAAACTGCCATCGTCTCCTTGCAAGAAGCTCTCCAGCTCCCGGTATGTCTCCACTCGGTCACCCTGGGGACAGACCACAGATGGGAGTGATGGGACTTGCTTTGCCCTCGTTGCCAGGGACCCATGAGAGAGACCTACTGCCCCCCAAATCATCTCTCTGCCATGGGCACGAGGTACGAACTGCAGGCATCGGTCAGGACAGCCATGGGGAATGGCAAGATCTTCCACGGCACCTCTGACACTACCAGAGAGCCAGACAGGGAGGTTGATTCCACCAGGGTAAAGGGCCATGCGGGAGCCTAGGAAGTCGTTCCTGAGGATGGGGGATGGTGGAGGTCAGACGGACAGTGCCAGGCGAGGAAGGGGAAGATGTGGGAATGAGACCAGTCCCTGAGGAGGGGGAGCCATGAACTCCCTGCACCTTGGGGCACAGTGTCGCTCCCCTCGCACAGGCAGGAGCCCAGGCGCTGGGACAGTTCTGGAACCAAAGCTAAGGTGGGGCCTTGAGCACTTGGGCAAAGGTGCTGGAGAGATGCTGGGATTTATGCCAGAGGCTTTGCCTTGTCCAGGAGAGCACTGCAAGCTCCCAGGGAAAGGAGGGAGGGAGCAGTGGCATTAGTCCAGCTGGAGCGGCAGGATCGGCGCTTGGGGACGAAGCGCCTGCAGGAGGGCAGAGGTGCCATCAGGCGAGATCCCCCTCTGCCACGGCACCTGGGGAAGTCAAGGGCTTGGAGGGGAGCCCTCGAGCCCCCTTGTCTCACCTCATGGTCTTGCAGCCGCTTTAGCAGAGAAGCCCCACTAGCCACAGAGATAGTGACGGCTTTAGGGACAGCCTTCTTTGCCCTGCCTCCATCCTCAGGATGTGCAGGTCTGGACTGAGAACCAAAGCACGGGCAGAGAGCTGGAAGAAAAGAAAGAAATCATTTTGCTGGCTGCAGGGCTTTTACACCAGGGAGGGGAGAGGATCTTCCCAGCCTCTCCCAGCACTAACAGCCCGTGCTGGCCTGTACTGGCAAGAGGGCAGTCACTGGGACGAGGGAAGGGAGTCTTCCCCTCACTGCGGCACTGGGAAGACCGCACTGGGAATACCACACTGGGGGACTGGATCCATTCTGGGCTCCCCAGTGACAGAATGGCAGCAATGCGCTAGAGCGAGTCCAGCACAGGGGCCCCGAGCTGGGCGGGACATGGACATGGGACCCTGCAAGGAGGCGCTGGGAGGGCTGGGGCTGGGCAGTCCCGACAAGAGTCGGCCGGGCCAGGTCGTCTTTGAGCAGTCCCCAGCTGCCCCACGGAGGGCAGGGAGAGGATGGAGCCAGAGCCCTCTCGGAGGTGCCTGGCAGCAGGATGAGAGGTGACGGGGACGCAGCCCCCAGCAGGCAGCAGCCCCCAGCCCCCCACCACCCCCTCACCTCTGAGTGCTCTCATCCTCCTCAGGGCAGCAGGATCCCCCAGATGGACGCACTGCTCTCTCTGGGTCCTCCTCCTGCAAACACTATGAGAAACTGGGGCAGCACCAGCCCCTTGGGAAGATATAGAGCCTGGCCATTGTGACACCCGTGCGGAGCGCGGCGCCTCACAGAGGGCTGCTGTGACACAGGGACACGTGCTGGGGACACGCCGCGGGGCGGGGACCAGACACGCAGCACCCTGCGGATCTCCACAGGCCCCGAAATGCAGGGGCCCCATTCTCCATCACTTGAACTCACTCATGGTCCTCGAACAGTTCTAGCAAGGACTTTCTCCCGAGAGCCCTTCCCAGCCCCGTCCCCGATCCACGTCCCCCTCCAGGGACCCGAGGCCACCGGAGCAGTTTGTGCCACCGCTCACAGCCGCACGGCGTTACTCAGCCATCTGGAAAGCCTCGCTGGCACCCAGGGCCTGACAGCATCAGGCCACAAGCCTCCAGTAAACATGCATGGCAAAGTTTTTCCCCATTTTCCCATTTTCAGCCCAGAACATCAGCGCTGATGGGGGGCCCCAGCCCAGCCTGTCTGGGCCCTCGGGGCACAGCTGCTCCTGGCCCATCCCGCCCTGCGGGCCGTGCTGGGCCTTCTCAGGGGAAGGCGCGGGCCCTCGCCCTGAGGCCTCGCAGCACGAACAGGCGGAGGGTGCCCAGCCCAGTCCCGGTCGGGCGCCCTCCTGCTCCCTCCCTCAGTGCCAGTGTCACCGAAATCGGGAATGGAACCCCTTCACACTGGTCTATTAAAGAGCAGGCATTACTTCATTCGGCACCGGGTGCGTGGGGGATCTCTCCAGCCAGCATGCACCCCGGGCTGAAATCATGACAGGGATTTAAAACAGGTGACAATATTAGTTACGCCTACTGCTCCTACCCCTTAACTAACTATTGGTTAGTACCTTTCTTACTTCATCTTACAGATACAGTTCCAATTCCCTACGCATGCCCAGAGGGGAGGGGGCTTATTTGGGTTGGGGGCGTTTTCTAGCTAGGAGGTGTGGGTTTCACATGACAATGAGGCAGGTCAGCCTTAAAACAGTTTTGGCACTCTATTCTATTTTCCTAGACTTCGACCTTGTGGTAATCCTTACTGTTAGTTAGTGGAGACAGTTTTTAACTGTAATTTTATGTCTACATACCAGGTGCACGCATTACAAAGTATCTTCTTCACATTATTTCCATTCCTTTTACACTACTTTGACCCTGCGTTTCAGGATGTTCTGTAACACCAGCACCAGGCCGAGCCACTGACTGCGGGGGCCTGGGGTTGCGGCCGTCAGCTCCTGCTGAGGCGTAGGAGCCCCCAGGTGTGTGGGGGGGCTGGCTCTCAGCCTGCGGAGAAGTGGCCTCACCCTCAGCCTGCGGAGAAGTGGCCTGTGGAGAGGGTCCAGGTCGGGCCGGTGCCCTCCCCTGCCCCAGCCTTACTTTCAGGGGCGCAGCGTGATGCTGTGTGGTTACGCACGGGTGGGCCGGGAGCGGCGAGGGGCTTCTGCAAGTAGGTTCCCAAGAGCTCAGTTACTGTGTTGCTCCTCTTCCATACTGCCCCTTCTGCCTTCCGTGCAGCGGATCAGCCTGGGGCTGAGTCAGGTGCAGCGAGACCTTGGCTGTCCTAAACAGGTATTCCCCCCTCGGGGCAAGGCGTCTTGGTGCCAGGCCTCTGCAAAGGGAGGACAGACTCTGGGTTGGAAAGGGCAGAGCCAGCCATCAGAGGGATCCCTCTCTCTCCAGCCAGGTCCCCCGCAAGCCCCTCTCCGGCATCAGGGAGCTCCAGTCCAACGCCAGGCTCCAAAACCTGCTTCTGTCTCACGAGGAGTGTCAGAGAAGTCCCCTCTTCCCCACCCCGGGCTGGCCCTGCAGCCGGGGGAAGCACCTTCCCTGTTTGGAGGTACTTACCAGGGCGGCTGCCGCTGCAGCTCTTGCTGCTGCCTGTTGGTCTCAGTGACGTGCTTGAATATGTCCCAGCCTGCTTGATGCGGCTCCAGCCTTTCCAGGACCCGGACCGCTCCTGGAGAAAGGTGGCTGCAACAGCAGGAAAAAGTCATCCCTCAGCTTCTGCTGGAGACCCCTTCTGCCTCCACGCCCGTCCGGCCTCTGCACCCACCCACTCCTCCGTCCACCCGCACTTTCGCCCCGTGGTGAGTTTTAGGCCTTGGCTGTGGGGGGAACCCTGGTCATGCCCATGTTAGGAGGAATTAGGTACACTTGCTTACTCTTTTATTACATGAGCAACGAATCACACACACACGTAGTCACAGAATCACCAAGGTTGGAAAAGACGTGTAAGATCATCAAGTCCAACCATCAACAAAAAAAACCCCCAAACCAAACAAACAAAAAAACCCAACACACATCACACACCGCCATGCCCACTAAGCCATGTCCCGCAATGCCACGTCCACACGTTCCTTGAACACCTCCAGTGAGGGTGACTCCACCACTTCCCTGGGCAGTTTATTCCAGTGTGTCACCACTCTCTCAGTAAAGACATTTTTCCTAATGTAGATGAACAGCAGAAAAGCTTTGGAGAAAAGCACTTCTTCAAATCTGTTATAAAGCTGTTATCTTCAAAAGCTACATACTTATTGGAAAGAGTTGAAGAGATGATTTAAAGGGAATATGTGAAGGAGAAAAAATAGTCTGTCAAGACTTATACCTCCTGTGTTTTCTGCTGATTGTTGTATAGTGTGCAGCACTACATCAGTGATGACACCATGACACTGTGGTGCACTGTGCTGCAACTGGGGAAGAGCAGTCCCTGGGCACTGCAGACGGTTTTCCTATGCAGGATTATTACTGTGTTTGGATATGGTGTGGTTATGTGAGTAGGGAAAGAAATACCGTTTCAGTGTGGTACAGCCAGGGATGGAGGGAAAAGGAACGAGGATCAGGGCAGGTCGCTCATGTGGGGATGAGGCAGTGGTTTGTTTGGGGGCTTAAAGATCTCTTCTGAGATGGAGATGGGGCTGTGTGTGCTTGAGACTGAGCTGAGGGATTCCTGTGAGGTGGGGGGGGGCAACTGATCGCAGTGTGAATCTTGGCTGCATTGGAATTGAGTCTGGTGGTTTCCTGCATCAACAACCTTTTCTGCTGTCTTCTGGAGGTAAGAGCCAATTGAGGTGGAATCTCACTGTGACTGTTGGTGCTGAAGTTCTCATCATAGCCTAGTCGGAGAGCTCTGGAGGAGACAGGAGAGGTGTCTTCTTCCAAAAGTTTGGCAGCTTACTGATTTGCTTCCTCACAGTTTATATGGTACACAGGGCAGGCACGAGACCATCTGATGCCTCAAGGCTTTTATGCACGACCAAGTGAAAGCCTTGTCCAGTGTCCGGAGACAACTTCACACAGCCACAGCTCCGGCCGCGTGACGTCTGCCCAGATATCTCGGGACAGTTGCTGGAATGGGGAGGGAAAATGGTGGTGGAAGTTTCCTGCTCTCTACTAAATCCTTGTTATCGTCACATTGCTTGTTTTGCTTTTTCCCCTACTGTACGTTTCCTGGTACCACCACCATCATACACTTTTTCTGGGACTTACAAAGTACTTTCCTTCTGTTTGTCCACGCCTGTGAGACTTCAGCTGCTCTGCCCTGTTGCACGGCTTATTTTGCTTCTCTCTGATCGTGCCTCTTAACTTATCTCTGAGGGCTTGATGTGCTTCCGTATTTTTTCCTCTTTGTCTTTCTCTGCATCTGTGGGGTTTTTTTATTTTTATTATTTTACACTCCTGTGCAGTGGACACCTTTCTTCCCTTCCCTCTGAATGAGCTGGGGCACTTCCTTGTCCCTGTCTGTGCCATTCCCCGCTCTCCTTGGGTAAACGGAGTCTCTGTGGCCTCCCAAGTCCTCACGTTCCTTTGGTGGCTCTTGGGGCCTTAAGTTTCACCGAAAGCCTTTCTCTTGCTGGCAGCGTGTGGTTTCAGATGCATCTTTCCCTTTCTTGTCACTCCTCTGTCCCATCAGAAAGAAGGGTCACATAGATGTTTGGACAAGGTTCTGGAGCAAGTGTTTTCTCATGGTTATTCCTCAGAGCGCCCTCAGTCACGAGGCATTCCCATCACCCTCTTCTTCAGAGCTGGCCTGGTCTCAGACATTGATTGCAACTTTCTTTGCTCCTTAGTTTGGGTGCAAAACACCGCTGGGTACAAAAGAGAGGATGCTGCTCCTGGCAAGAGCTGTTGGTATCAAAACTCCCTTGCATGATGATAGATGCTGTGAAGGGTCTGTGTACTCCCTGTGTCCTGCCTCAACCCGTGTACACGGTGGTAGAAGTCCTGCCTTTTGCTGCTCTTGAGCTTTTGACTGTTAGTGGCCTCTCAGTGGAGTCTTTCTTCTGAGTCCCACTCTTTGTTTTACAACAGGTCTGCACTTGCACACTCCTGTCCTGGCTTGTGGGGTAGCTGCTGATCCTCTCTCATTGCAGCTGTGAGCAGGTGCTGAAGCCTTTTACTGGAAGAGCAGACATGGATGGAGTGGAGCGATTCAAGACCGTCTTGGGTGGCCTGGAGAGTGGAAAAAAAATTGATTTGGCAATAAAAACTGGCAATCTAACTTGGTTTTTTAGCTGCATGCAGTTTGACTGTCTGCAGGGGTAAATTCACCCCCACGCACATTTAAGCAGTCATGCTTACAAGAAAAGCCAAGAAAGAAATCACCTTTATCAGGGGTAAGCATTCCTGCCTTTCTGTGAAATTTTATCCTTCAGACAGGTAAAAAAAAGGCCCCTTCCTTATACATTGTAAGGTCTTTATTGCACTTGATTTTAACCACACACATTTATTTCAACTCAGACTAACGTCTTCATTTGCCAAATTATAAAGACTGGGGATTTCGGTGCCACAAAAATCTTACTTAGCATCTGTATGGAAGCTCAGGCTGAACTAGCAAGTTACTCTCAAAACTCAGGGAAGGTTGTTTGCTTTTAGTTTGCATAGTAGATACCTGTATAAAAAGTCTTCTATGGGTAGGTATTTCCCGCAGCAAAAAATAGAAATTAAAAAGGAAAAAGAAAAACAACAACAACAAGGGGGCTTTTCCCAGCCACCTGGGCTCGCCGCCCTCCTCCATCACGCGAAGGGACCTCTGGCACGTGAGGCTTTCTAGGATGTGGCAGGGCAGGAGGGACCTGGGTGGCTCGTCCCTCCGCTCGGGTTATTCCCAGCCCAAATCCGCAGTGTGCCAATGATCCCGGCGGCGGTGCTCACCCAGGCAAAACCTCTGCAAAGCCCCTGCCCAGGCGTTGCCCACCTTCTCCCCAGGCAGGTGGGTCTTCAGCGGCTCTTGAAGCCCATCACGGGGAAGGAAACCCTCCGGTCCCTCTCCAGGGCCACCTGGGTCCCCCAGCCTCCCCTGTGCTGGGGGGACCTATGGGAGCAATGCGGGAGGAGGAGCTGTGTGCCAGTCCGTTGACTTTCTCCTGCAAACTCACGGCTGGGTAATCACCACGGTTTTAATTAAATGTGTTTATTAAAAAAAGAAAGAAGGTTTTCAATCGCTCTCTGCAGAGATGCAGGGGCTTTACAGGATTGTTGCAGGCAGGAATGATAAATATGTTAACCGGCCGGGTAATAACAGAGGGCAGCCCAGGCTGAATGAAGTTTGGGATGGGGAGGGGAGATGGGGAGCAGAGAATTCAGCTTGCAAGTCTCTGACCCTTGTAAAATTTCGTTAAACTGTAAATTCAGAGTTACCACAGCCTGGATTGTTTGCAGGGCTATCTGTGTTCCTGCTACTTTTTTATTTCTTTCTTTGTTATTTCTTTCTTTCTTTCTTCTTTCTTTCTTTCTTATTTCTTTCTTTCTTATTTCTTCCTTTCTTCTTTCTTTCTTTCTTATTTCATTCTTTCTTTCTTTCTTATTTATTTCTTATTTCTTTCTTTCTTATTTCTTTCTATTTCTTTCTTTCTTCTTTCTTTCTTCTTTCTTCTTTCTTTCTTTCTTTCTTTCTTTCTTTCTTTCTTTCTTTCTTTCTTCCTCTTTCTTTCTTTCCTTTTTTCTTCCTCTTTCTTTCTTTCTTTCCTTTTTTCTTTCCTTTTTTCTTCCTCTTTCTTTCTTTTCGAGGCTGTGTTCTCATCCCCTATCCCGATTCCCATACGTGAAGACAGCCTGGAAAGGTCATGCCACCCATACTCCAGGGGGAGATGGATATATTCCTGTGGGAGCTGAGTGCTTTGGAGAAAAGCCAACACACCCAAGGAGCTTCAGCCCAGAGGAGGGGTTTGGGGGGGGGGGGGGGGGGGTGTGCGCGCGCATATGCGTGTTTTTCAACAGCTCTAAGCATTCAAGCCTTGTTTTTCCTATTCGGCACTACAGATTATGGATGAATAAGCATAAAGATATCCAGGCAACATTAAAAAAAAAAACCCTCTACCATATCCAATCTCTTAATACAGTCTTGGCTTTGTGGAGTCCAACGCTGGGTTATTTACCCAATAACTGAGTTTCCTTTCTGATTATTCACATCACTCCAGGCACATTCAGGGTTTCAGAACAGCTCGACGGGAGCAGAAACGCCTCTTTTTTTTTTTTTTTTCCTTTTTTTTTCCCCCCGGCTCGTTTGAGTGGTGGTTGATGAAAATTCAGTGATTTCACACCGAGCTTCCCTGGGCCAGGAGGCACCACTGGGGACACACAGGGCTGAGGTGGGACAGCCCACGTATCTCTGCGGTTTTGCCTGTCTGGTTTGTGTCAGCCTGGCTGCGGGGAGGCATGCTGCCTGGTTTTTGGCCAAATATTTTTCCTAGCAAGAGGCGCAGATGAACTGGGGGATGCAAGGAGGGCCCTGATGATGCCGTCCCCCACGGTGCTGCCATGTGTTGCCACTTTTAATGAAGCTGTGGCCACATTGGTGTAAAGACCCTCCTCTTCCTCCTTACCCATGAAGGAGGACCCGACCTCCTCCAGCTTAGCTCCAGGCCTAGAGCAAGTCTGGCTGGTTTCTCTCAGTGCTCTGCATGATTCAAGGCCCCATGGCCGCCGTTTACAGCCAAGGAGAGTTGCCCAAAAGCTTCCCGTTGGTTGGCAAGTCCTAGCTTGAACCACTTGGCTCCTGCCACCTCTGGCTGGATTAGACAGGAGGCAAGAAAACTCTGCTGGTGACGCGGGGCAGGGGAGTTTCTGCGGGGCGGAGGAGCTTCTGCTGGGCAGAAGCCCGGGATGTCTTGACGTTGCCATTTCTGCTTTCTTTTTCCCAAAGGTCCTTGCTGAAAACATGCTTTTCCACCAGCCTTCCCACACAGGTAGGTGCTGCAGTAGCAGACAAGCATTCAGCCTTGTTTTTTTTTCTCTTTTGGGTCTAGAACTCCATCCGGCACAGCCTCTCCTTGAACAAGTGCTTCATCAAGGTCCCCCGGGAGAAGGGCGAGCCGGGGAAAGGCGGGTTTTGGAAGCTGGACCCCCAACATGCTGACCGGCTCAAGAACGGTGCCTTCAAAAAGCGGAGGATGCCCCCAGTGCAGATCCCCCCGTCCTTCACCGGAAGAGCCCAGCAAGAAGTACGGTGCGTCACCAACTCGGCCACTTCAACTTGCACCACCGATAGCATCCTCTACGTCAACACGGAGTCGCAGCAGCTGCTGAAAGAATTTGAAAAAGTCACTGGCAACGAGAACCGGAATCCAGAGGATGGCAAAGCAGGCCAGAAGCGCAGGCAGCCCTTGCCCAAGCGAACGGCCAAGGCGTCGCGGCTTTCCAGCTCTGCCTTGCTGACCCAGGAAGAGCAGACCGAGCTGGGATCGCTGAAAGGTGACTTTGACTGGGAGGCCATCTTAGACACCAACCTGAGTGGGGACCTCTCCATTTTCGGGGATCTGGAGTTCACACCTCCACTAAGCCCCGCAACACGCAACCCGGACTTGACGGTACAAGGGCACCACGTCGACTGTCCTCAGGGGCAGGAGCAGGTCCTCACTGAACCCAGCCTGAACAACCTGGACTTTGACGAAACCTTGATGGCCACGTCTCTCCTGCAGCATCCCTGGGATGAAGAGACAGACGATCTCCTCTCCAACTGCATCAACATAGATCAGTTGTTTGACCTCAATGATACCTCTTTGCCAGTGGATGTGAGCGACTGGAGCAGTCTCACGGCCCTTTGATAAGAGGCCAGTCGCCATTCCAAGCCCACCCAGACTTTAGTAGGATGCTCCCCCCATGCTGCTGGGACTTAGAAGGGACAAGATTTTCTAGAGACAGAGACATCCACAGTGATTTTTACCAGCTTCATCATAAGATTATTCACAGAAACACCGGGGGGAGAAAAAAACACCACCACAGGAACTGCTTGATAGATCTTTAAAGGACACATCAGAAGTCTCTAGTCCATGAGAGAAGAAATAGAACACTACTTATTTTTTTACTTTTAAAGGAAGAAATGTGAATTACCCTTTTTTTTTTTTTTTTTTCCTGTGAAAATGGACACAACATCTGTTCCTTCAGGGCTAAAGGAGAGCACCTGCTAAATTCCATCCAAGACATGTGATTCCTGGCGGCTTAGGACTCTATAGATTAAATGCAATTTCCTCACCCTTTCGTCTCTCCATTTCTGTCTCTCTTTCCTTTCTCTATCTAGGGTAGTTAGTAGATATAGTGTGATAATTAGCTAGCAAGCAAATAGAGGTCCCTTCTGGATTCTCCGAGTTCAACCTCCCTCCTGACTTGTGCCTAGGGAAGAAGAAAAGGTTTATAAATTCAGCAAGTCTGCCTCTTTAGATGTTTTTATATAATCTATTATATATTATATATTCAAAGAAACCTATATTTTTAGCACTAGAATTTCTTAATAGTGGGGGGGATAGGGGAAATACAGTTTGAGAGTTGTTTTATATTTTCACTGTTTTTAAAGGCTTGTGTTCATTGTTCTGTAAACCAAGACCAGGCGAGGGAGGATTCCTGGAGCAGCAGCAACAGGTTTCGTTAAAGATCCAGGAACTGGCCCTGGCAGGAGAGGAGCAGTAGGGACCGAGGTGCTCCCAGAACGAGCTTTCGTATTTTTTATAGCCAAAATTCTCGCTGCAGTTGCTGAAGGGTCTAGACCACCATAAACCCTCTCTGTCTTTCACCAGCTGACATAGCCCCTCTCTGTTTTTTTGGTCTGAGACTGTTGCTCTCCACTTCTTTTGCTCATCCATCAGGTTATGAGTGGCTGCCAGGGCAATGCAGGACCCCGATTAAGAATGCGTTTTTGGGGGAGCTGTAAGGAAAACACTGTGGCATGGCCATCAGCTGGTGGCAATGGGGTCACTCCACATCAAATGCTCCCAGCTGAGACCAAGGAGGAAGGAAATCCACATTCAGGCTCCATCCAGGAGCTCAGGCCAAAGACTGTGAGTGCCACGTAGAAGCTGTAGTTTTAGTTGTATGTCTTAGACTTACTGAAAAATGGAAGACTGTAAAGAATTTCTTTTTTGGTTACAAAAGCACTTAGGACCTTTAATGTGAGCAATATAATTTATTGAGAGTATAGCTGTAGTGTAAGAATCAATAAACAAGCCTTTAAAAAACTATATAAATTACCCTTGGAGTAATTTGCACCCAAATTTGGGGAGAGGGTTGGAGCCGTGGAGGTGGGAGTGCAGGTCCCGCATCCCCCCGGTAAAGCGTGATGAACCAACATCTTCAGCTCACGCAAGCAGCAGAGCTGGGACTGGGCCACTGCTTTGCCCAGGTGCCAGCACCTGAAGTGCCCTGGGATGCCACCGCACAGCTGGGGACGGTGTCCCGGGGCTGGGGAGTGAAGGCCATGTCTTTGGGGGGCTTTGGGGGTCAGTGTAGGTGTTTATATCTGTATTGGCAATGCTCCTTTTTATTTGTTGGTCTTGTTATATTTTCCTGTTTCGGGGCCTCGATGCTGAAGAACTGCAGCGATATGTGTGCAATTTAACCTTTCCATGGAAAGTTATTTTCAAATTTAAAAAAAAAAAAAAAAAAGAAAAAAATGGAGAAGAAAAAACCCTTTTGCCTCTTTGTTTCCCTCCAGCACAGCCTGGCTCTGCCTGATCCTCTCCCCTGGAGGTAGGGGACATCTCACCAGCCCAGCCCTGGTTGCACACCCAGCCTTGCTACATGGGTGCTATCACCCCTCTCCGTGGCAGCACAGCAATGCCCCGCGGAGAAACTGAGGCACAAACCACCACATGCGTGACAATGGTTACACCCCACCTGTGCGACATAAGGGTGGCTGTGCCCGGGGTCCCAAGTCCTGGGAGCTGCTCCCAACCCCTGGAGCATCCTTCCCTGCCCCTGCAGGGAGCTCTTGAGGGTGACATGGTGTCAGTGCCTGGGGCTATCCCTCTGCTTGTGCCATGTCCCCACCTGGCCCTGTAGATGCCCTGAGAAACACAAGTGGCTTCAGAGCCCTCTTGGGTACAGGGCGGTGAGAGGAGCCGCACAGAAACCGCAGGAATAGCCAAGCCCTCGCGAGGCCAATTACGCCGAGGAGCGGTTGGGCTCTGCCAAGGCAGGGAAGAAAAGCAGCGCACGCTCAGCTGCCAGCCCGGCCGGCGCAGGCAGGGTGAGGGGTGGCGGGTCTGGGGGCAGCAGGTTCGGGGAGCCCCATGGGGAGGGCAGGTTGGCTCAGGGATGTGGGGCTGGGTGCGAGGCTGGCCAGGGCCAGGCTGCGGGTACCTCTCTGTGCCCACAGCTGTGGGGCAGTGCTGCCACTTGGGATGGTGGGAGAAGGGGCTGGAAAGGGACTCTGGAGAAACTGCCAGCAATGAGCCGGGGGGGTATTTACAACCCAAAGATCCCAGGTGTGCTTTGCGCCCTTTTGCACTGCATTTTAACATGTTCAAACTGCAGTGTTTCTACCCTTTCTTTTTCATTTTACCAGAAATAACCTCTGCTGCTTTGACTTTTTTCATTTGACCAGCAAGCCAGGTTTTTTCTGCTGCCTCCCCTTGGATGTGGCGTTGCACCTCACGTTTGCACAGACTCTGGTAGTTTTTACACTATTTATTGGCAGACTGACTTTCTGTATATTTATTCACCCTTTGCACCCTAGCTGGCAGCGGCGACATGGGTTGGGTGCCTCTATCCCAGCTCCCCTTCTTTGCTCTGAGGGCTCAGTCACCCCATGAACGGGTGAGGGAACATTTTTGCTGGGTTTTCGGGAGATATACAGCACTATTCAGGGGAGCACACACAATTGTTCCCCAGGCTCAGAGAGGGGAGATTTCATTTTGGCCCTGGGTGCTCTTTGAATGAGGGGATGAGTGTTAGCAGAAAAAGCATGGATTGCTATAAAAAAAAGAGATGGCTCTGCTGTACATGGAGAAAAGAAACCTTCCCAATCACACCAGCCCAGCGGGGAAAAGCACAAGACATGCTGAGCGCTGACCCTGGACAGGGCTCTTCTCTCTTGTACCCACAGGACAAGATCCCCTCTAGCAGGTGTCCCCATAAAACACGGGCAGGCAGTCATGGCTGGGCAATGTCACACACAGAAAACACAGTGCCCTGGCTGTGCATCGGCCCTCACAGCAGCCAGAGCCCGGTCACAGCTGTTTGCAGCATGATAAGGTGAGTTATGAAACACACTGAAGTTGTTGAACAAAAGAGACCAGTCGGGCTGTTTCAGCTCCTTTCCAGAGCCCGGGGTGGTTTGACAAGAGGAAGATGGATGAGAACACACCAGTCCCTTCACGCAGCAGGGGCCTTGCCTCGGTGCACCATGAGACGGCAGGCTGGGACTGTCTGTTCTGATAAAACCAGCTCCCTGTGCCAGGCTGGATGTGGTTTGTGAGGTTGCAGAGCCCCGTAACTGCCTCAGCGTGTGATAAAGCCGGCCATCCCCACCTATGCCGCAGGAGAAGGCAGCACCTTCCCTGTGGTGGTAGCCTTTCTTTCTGGAAAATGGACGCTGGATGGGAGTGGAGTGACCTGCACTCCTGCAAATGTCTACATTTCCATAATTCATACTCAAATCTCTACAATTTAATTTCCCTGGGCTCAAACCCCTGTAATCTTCCTCCACACCTCGTTTCCCCCTCACGGTGTGTGGCAGAGTGGCCCTGGGCCTGGCCGCCCCAACAGCTTGGCAGGGGGGAAGGCTGGGTGGCTTTGGACCCCCGTCAGGACGTCGTGTCCTGTGGGGACGTCGGTGATACTGGGGTTGGAGGAGCTCGACTCGGCCAGGCCGCAGTGGGGATGGCGGGCCTGGGGAGCCAGTCCTGCCCTGACAGAAATGGGGTGCCACCCTGGCACCCGCCACACCACTTCCAACATGGCGGCGCCGCTGCCCACTACTCCCAAACTGCCCGTCACGAGGGGCAGTGCGCATGCGCCTCTTCCCCTCTGGGACAACAGCGCATGCGCGTTCAGGGCTGGTGCCTTTCCGGCCCCTACTTAAATGGAGACCACTCTCCAGGGGGCCCTTGGTCGTGCTGCGCATGCTCAATGTGTCTTGCCACTCCCAAGATGGCGCCGCGGCAGTGACGGGAGGGCGGAAGAGGGTGTCTGCAGTGGGACTGAACGGTGGAGCGCGGCCCCGGCGCTCCGCGGCAGGATGATCCCCGCCGAGGAGGTGTCGGCCCGCAGGAGGGCGATCGAGGGCAAGCTCAAGCAAGTAGGGCTGGGCTAGGGCCCTGCTGCGGGCCCTGCCGGGGCCGGGGCCTGGTCCCGGGCCCGCAGCCCCAGCGCGTTGCCTAGGAGATGGGCCTGGGAGCTGGCACGGAGGCCCCCTCCGGGCCTGGGAGCGTCCCGCGGCCCCCTAAGGGCCTGGTCACCCCGCTCCGGGCCTGTCAGCATCCCCAGGTCCCCTTCAGGGCCGAGGGCCCTTAGTTTTCAGGGTCAGGAGGTATTTCTGCCCCCCGCTTTGGGGCTGGGGCCCTGCTCTTAGGGCCTGGTAGCTTCTGGGGGCTCTCCCTTCAGGTCCTCAGGTGCAGCCTGTGGGGCCAGCCCTTGCAGGTTGCTGTGTCCCGTCCGTCCCCCCCACCCCATCTCTGGGCTTTGGTGACTTGAAAACAGCCCTTGGTGGTTGCTTTGCGTTGGCTGCTTGAGTTCACGGCTGTGTGGGGGATTTGGATGGTGCCTGTGCAACACCTGTGTTGTGCTGTGGCAGGCAAATGTGGTCTTGTGCCGGTGTGCCTCTGTGGTAAAGGTGTTAATGTTATATTGTGCTGTGACTTCAGTGTGCTAAGGCTCATGGGCTTGGGATATTAGAGGGAAATGAGTAATCCATAAACCCCTCACTTATGTTATGCGTCTCTCGCCTCGGGTCAGTTGTTGTGATTTCTGCGAAGAGGTGGCATATTAAAATGTGGTGTCAGCATCAGATCAAACATTGTTTGCTGCAGTGTTTACCAGGACTTGTAAAAACGTACGTGTAGCATGTAGTGACTTAAATGCTCCATGTTCAGAATTGAAGACTAGTTTTTCATCCTGCTGACAGGAAGAAGAAACCCTGTCCTTTATCAAAGAGAGCCTTGAGAAGAGTGACCAGCTTACAAAGAACATAGTAAGGAGGTCCTTGAAGTTCAGCCCCAATGTTGGGCCTCGGTTTACTTTTTCTTAGGACAATCTGTTTTCAAGGCTGTCATTGTGCCTATCTGAGGAATGCAGAGTAATGAACCACTTGCTCTGCATCTGTGTTTGACACTTCAGTGGCTGGGCGAAGTGGGAAACTGATGAATGTTTAAATCCTAAGCTTCTCTCCTGAGGAGATGAGGGCTCAAATGAGTCTGTCCTCTCTCTTGGGAATTGGTATTAATAGACCCCAGACTAGTTTGTGCAACAGCATCATGTTGTTGCTTCATAAAGTCAGGTCTCGTTTGGAGTTTTATTTTGGGAGTGTTCTGCTTAGGAGGTAGAAAGTAATTCCCACGCTCTAATTGCTCCTAAGCCCTCAGCTAGTATACTATGTCCCGTTTTGGGCTTAGTGCTTCAAGAAGGTCATAGAGGCACTGCCAGAGAAGTGTGGAAAACATAACGTAGGAGTGAGTCTTGAAAGAATTACATTTTTGCCTGGAAAAGATGACATTAAGGCTCCATTTATGAGCTTACTAAGAGGTTTTCCACCTTTCAGAAGCAATATCGCAGTCCCTTTTAAAAACTAAATGTCTATGATGGAAAAGAAGGTTCTCGCTATACTGGTCCTGTGTCGTCGTGTTGTGCATCTCATATTTGGGTCTTAGTGGTATGGAGCAAAGTGGCAGCCGGTTTATGTTTTTGTTCTTTTTACCTAGGGCACCTCTAGGCAGTTCCTGTGGTTTTGTTTTCTGCTGTCAAATAAAATTTTGCTCCTCCTTAGTACTGTCTTGAAACATTAGCTTCACACTTTACAAACATCTAATTCAAGCTTGGCCCGTCTCTGTATGGCAGGTGATCTATTTTGTGATTATTAATACAAATTAGGACATAGAGGGATTAAACAGCCTGCTTTAGGAGCCATGGCAAATTAGTAGCAGAGCTCAAAAAGTGAAGCTGGGACTTGAAGGTCCCTGATTGCCCTGCTCTAACTGCTGTCCAACTGTATGGGTCCAGGTGGAAGGATGTCCTCAGCTCTCTGTTTCTCTCTTGGCGTGTAGGTTTCTATTCTTTCCTCCTTTGAAAGTCGTTTGATGAAGCTGGAGAACTCGATCATCCCTGTCCATAAACAGGCAGAGAACCTGCAGCGCTTGCAGGAGAACGTGGAGAAGACCCTGTCCTGCTTGGATCACGTCATCAGTTACTCCCATGTGGCTAAGGACACAGAGAAGATCATAAAGGAAGGGTGAGTTGAGCAGCTAGATCTTACTGGGGTGCTTCATCCTATTGAACTTCTGGCAGGGGACCTGACTCCACACACTCATCATAATGTTCCTTGTACCCTTCCCCCACTCTTTTCCCACTGTCAGTCCACAATGAAGCTGCCTGACTTGACCTTCAGCAATCCCCAGAGGGCAAAGTCTGCTCAGACCCTGGTGTCTCTTCCAGGATTTGCAGACATGCTGCCATATGAATCTGATGAGCATTGGTGGCTTCTCTTCTTTCCTCCACCCTTTTCCCAAAGGTTCTTCCTGCCCTGTTGATGTTGTCGCTGCATCCAGGATGAATCGGAACTGTTCTGGAGCCTGCTTTCAGTCTCTGGGAAGGTGCTGTGATGGCCCTTCTCTGGGGTGGGATGTGCAGCTTCCTCTACCTTCCCATCAGGGCCTGACTGGGAAAGGATGGCAAGGCTGAGAGTTGTGTGCTGCTCCATCATCAGTACTTCTGCACTTGCTGCATGGATTGGGTATTCTGCGGTGCTATTGAGTGGAGGCAAAAGGGAATCCCATGACCTCCTCCTAGTTGAAGAAAAGGCAATTTAAATGTTCCTTGTTATTTTTATCCCGAGTTTGGTCTGGTGCTTTCTTGATACCTTCTTTCTTTGCTTCTTCTGTTTCTTTTTGGTTTTATTTTCAGCCCCACTGGGAGGCTGGAGGAGTACTTGAATTGCATGGACAAAATCCAGAAGGCGGTGGAATACTTCCAGGACAACAATCCAGACAGCCCAGAGCTGAACCGCATGGTAGGTCATGGGTCTGGAACCTGGCATGGGTAAGAGGGACAGATGTAGCCCTGCTGCTTGCCCTCTTGCTTGCTGCCTTGTAAAGAAGGTGTTTGGGCACAGCTAAAGAAACAGTTGTTTTGGCTTCTGTTTAAGTCTGCACTCGGCAGCGTTTCTGCTTGTGGCGTTTTGCTTTCTCTACGCATTGTGCCATAGGACTTCTGAAAGTGCATCTTGCACGTGTGGTGGAGTTGATTGAACCTCTTCCTGAGCAGCTCTTGTCAGTCCTTCAACTGCTTGAACGGAATGGGAGATCTGTTTAAATCCCACTTGAAAACTGAGCAACTCCCAAGCCTTTTTTATTTAATTTGCTTTAAAAGTTTCTTAGTTACAGGTGTTGGAGTTTGAAGCATGTGGTTAGAAACGCTGCAGAAAGTACGTTCTTATACAGAAATACTTGTGAGTGACTGATTACAGAAGCCCTGTGCTGCTTCTGTCCTTCTGCTGTTGTGTGCCAGAAATCCCTCTTTGAGAGGGGCAAGCTGCAGCTTGATGACACGACACACCAAGCCGGTCCCACCCATCCTCATCCTGGACCTGATCAGCGGGGATGATGAAATGGAGATGCAGGAGGAGACGTCTCTGGAGCACCTCCCGGAGAGCGTCCTACACGATATCATCTGCATTTCTGGCTGGCTGGTGGAAAACGGCGGGAATCAAGGTTGGTAGTGCTGTGTGTTGTTCCCTTGTAGTTCTGTATCAGGTGAGCGCTCTCCAACTACTTACCGCATGTGGCTGAGACCAAAAGTAGGGTGTTGAGGGTTCTGTGTAGCACTGTACAGCTTTGATTGTAGATCACACACCTTCAGCCTTGAAGCCTCTGCTCAGGTGCTGCTGTGGCTAACAAATCATGACTCTCACTGCCGTTGGTAGCTAGCAGCGCTAGCAAAACTAGTGACTGCCTTAGTGGCACCTTTTAGGTGAGTAGTTCAGTCTCCTTTCAGTCACCTTCTTAAGATCCTCCTTTTTTTTTTTTTTACAGCATTTGTAGTGAGTGATGGTTTGTCAGTTGAACAGAATGATCTGGTGAATATGATGAGAGAGCGAGCTGTGTAAATAAAGCATAAATTGTCGTAATGCATAGCCTGTCCTATAGCAGAAATCCATTTAACTTGCATCTGTGATGCCTTCTGATGGAGCTGCAACTATCTAGTGCTCCATCATTATAAGTGTTATAAATGTGTGAGACACTGGTCACTTATTCCCATTTGGGAACTATTTATGAACAGAACTTTTTGTAGTAAATGTGACCAAGGGCGGGGGGGGAAGCAGCACAGACGACTTTCTTCAGTCAGTACATGTCTCTTCTTTCCTGTTCTGCAGCATCAAAATCTGCCTACAGCTTTATACTCCTTTATTAACTTTTTCTTTGGGAGTGAACAATTTTGTGGACTTGTTACAGGAAACCTGTACTTTCACATACATATAGCTACTAGAATCACCCCCCACCTCAATGATTTGCTTCTGAGTGGGGATTACTGTGCTTACCAAGTATGACAAACATCTTTTAAAAGCTTCTTAAGAACTTTTCCATGATCAAAGGCGACTGAAGCATATATAGCATATTTTGTTAGTCAGTTTGTATTCTGCTTTCAAATGATGAACGCCTCATTTAGTTTCTGAATGCCCTGAATCCTGAGAAGTGTGTAAAGTCTCATGTTAGAAACTGAGCACTTGAATTGACAATGTCTTGCGCAAATGTCTCCCATCAGTTCCACAACTGATGTGCTCTTGGTGCACAGACTTGTTGTGTGTGGTGGGAGGGCTGGAATGAATACTGTGGGGGAAGGAAGAAGAAGTAGCAGTTTTTGAAGAAAACAGGAGAGGCTCTGGGAGGGAAAACCACCTCGGGTCCCACATCAATGCTACTAGGGCCCCTTAGGGGCACAGAGTGTTTCAGGAAAGGTTTGTTTTATCATATAGTGTTCCCTGTTTGCCTATAATCTTGTTTCTACCTTGTCTCCCTAGATTTTATGCCTGTTTACTTCCAAATCCGTTCTGTCCAGCTTGACCGCTCCATCAAGGGGCTGAAAGACCATTTCCGTAAGAACAGCTCCTCCACTGGAGTGCCATATTCCCCTGCCGTTCTGAACAAAAGGAAGGACACCCCCACCAAAAAGCCACTCAAGAGACCAGGTGAGTTCTTGAAGGGGTGGGGGGGATTGCTGTACTGTGTATCCTCTTGCCTGGCTATCAAACACCTATCTGTAGGCCTTCTCACTGCTGAGGTAGCCTCTGTGTCTAAAATGTGCGTTTAGGACAGAAGCAGGGGTGAGACTTTGGAGATAAGCGCCTCTTCTCTGCCCTGGATTCAGCATTGAGGCTACAGGCATTTTCTGTCTCTGTTATAAAAGGGCTATAAAAGGATATGATCTGAGAGCACCTGTCCTCAGCCTTGGAATATGGAATACAGACTGTGCCACAGCAAAATAGAAAACTGTGATCTGATAAAACACATCACTTTAATAATCATTAGTTATGAATAAATTATTACTATGCTAGGAAACCAAGAACTCATCAGGACTTGAGATGGGGACTAGGTAGGTGCCTACTGACATGAGATCCAAAGTTGTCTCAGTTTTGGAAGGGCTGTTAAGCTTTTGCCTTGGCTTGTTTTTGGAGGAACTAGGAATGTGGTTGGTGGCTTACTCCACCTCTCCTCATAATGGAGTTTTGCTGCATTTTCTGCAGCTGGTGAGGCCGCTCGCTCCGGTGTACCAGAACGCAGAGCTGGAATTCCCATCTCTGAAACGTGCCATCTAGTGGGAGCACAGCCAGGAGGGCCAGCAAAAGCTAGCACATACCTCCCGCAGCAGCACAGCGATATTGTCCCGCTGTGTGTCACAGCACCCTCTGCAATAGTGATCAAAGTCAGAGAAGTTCATATTTCTGTGGGTTTACCTGGCCAATACTCTCCCACCCTAATATTTTTTCCTGTGTTGTCAAAATACTCTTATTGGGTTCAAAAACTTAATAAGAAATGTGGCTAGGGACTGGGAATGGATGGGATGGGGAAAGGGAGGAAAAGAAATGCCCATTTTAATTGTGCTGTGTTTATTTTTATAATCCTGATGTGAATGCAGTCCTCATCCCAGGTAATGTGCGTCTATGTGTGCGTGTGCTGGCCCTGGTGCTCGCTCTCTTCACTTCTGTGTGTGGAGAGGCTTTGCTGGGCCTCTTCTTGCTAAAGCAGAGGATGTGCCTGGGATATTTGGAGAAGGGGGGCTGGCTGGGGAAGGCTGTGACATCCAGAGATAACCCCTCTGGTCTTTTAAAATCAATCTGTGCCATTGCTGCTGTGTCCTGGAGCTGTTCCTGAAAGCTGATGTGTGAGTTGCAGTTGGTGAATGCAGATAGTCTGCGAATTTCAGTGGATTTTGCCCTGTCAGCAGAGCACCACCTGACAAGGGTATGTCTTACCCCACACTTGGCTTTCCTCTGGAGTTTGACAGGTAGTTATTTGCCTAAGAATTTGCCCTCAGTGTTGGGAGGCCTGTAGAGGACAATATCCTCCTGCTGAGGAGAACTAGCTATGCTGCAGATGGCAGAAAATCAGTGTTTTAAATGGTTCCTAAGCACGATGGCAGTCATTTGTGTTCAGCTCCTGAGCAGTCTCTCCTGCCCAACAACATGATTCCAATAGGTAAAAATTATTTTTGTGTGGTTCAGTAGCACTCTACTGGAAAGATGCCAGATGGGGATCTGTAGTTGAGCCATGGGGACCTCGGGTTGCAGGTGCTTCAGGTTTGGTCCACAGTTCTTGGTTATCACCGGATACTGAAAAGATCCCTGGGTTTTGATTGCTGTGAAGTTAGCAGGGTCAGCAAACATTTCTGAGCAGCCTGCCAAATGGTAACATCTCCCCTATGCCCTAGGTAAATAGATGGATGAGATTTTTTTTGAGCAGATGAGAAGAAAATCACTAGGATTTTTTAATGGGTCTCAGATCTTGGATGCTCACACAGAGAGTACAGAAAGGAGCCCACATGTTTGAGAGCACAAGCATTTGTTCTCTACCAACAGGGTTCCTCCAAAATGGATGCATTTGGCCATCCAGAATTACTTGTCATGATGAATGTCTCGGCTGTAGGTTTGCCAGGAGATTTTCACATCTTTTTGCCCAGTTTAATTGGAGTTTGTGAGATGGCCAGCTAGAAGGCCCAGAGCATTGGTGTGAATGCACTTAAAGAGCTGACAGTGTATGAAGGAAAGCGCATTTCAAATGATCTATTGGGGTATTGTTAATCTCAAGAAAAGATAGTGGCTAATTTGTCTCCAATCTTCTGTGAACACGGACAGAGAACCAGACTGTAGCTCTTGAAGGACAGGGGTGGTTAAACCTCATACACCAGCCATCTCTTCTGGCTACTAAATTCTACTTAAGTGAAATTAAAAATGGAGGAAAAAAATAGTCTTTGAGCAGAGATTCACTGGTTTTTCTGCAGTTCCATCAGCTTTCAAGGACAGCTCTTGAGGCGGAGGTCTTACACCCTCTTCGCACTGGCACAGTGGCCCTCTCCATAGCAATATTCATCTGGTGGTGTTTGATTCCCCTGGTTTTAGCCTTTTTTCAATTATGGACAAAGAATTTTTTTTCTGTGCTACTGCTTCAGTAAGTAAAGTCAAGTACTGCCAATTTGGGTTTCAGACAAGGGGGTTTTCTCACAGTTCCAGTTTGATTTCCTTAAGGAAGAATATCCCAGTGCACACCCCAATGCACACTTAAACCTGTTGCAAGGGATAAATAACAAACTAAATCTGATGTGCTATAACTTGTTTACCCACAAAGCAAAGAGCAAGAGAGGCTACAGCTAAAGGGAAGGTGAGGTGTTAGGGACAGGGTAACAAAGCAGAGGACCCCGCGTCTCCCCCAGGTACTATGTTGGATTCTGGAGAACATGCTCCATATCCATGTGTTGTTTCAGAGGGTCTTAATCTCTGCGTTACTGTTTTATTTGTTGATGTACCCTGTACCGTCTCCCGTTGTTACAGCATGCAGTAGAAAGTCTGACTGCTGGAGGTGCTTCTAAAGTAAAGTTGTCTCCTCTTTAAATGAAACTTGCCAAGTCAAGTTGAACTGATGAAGCAATCTGTGGGCTTTTTTTTTTTTTGTAGTTTGCTGTTTGAAATGTCAGCAGTCTGTCTCAGAGGGCAGATGTATTCAGATTCCCAAATCATCCTGCTGCAAACATATGCACATAAAATACCTCTTCTTTGTGATTCCGGTAGACCCAGTGCTTTTTTTTTTTTGGCTTTAGAGCAGCAGGTAGCTCAGAAGCTCTGCATTGCCAGGGAAGGATAGGGCCGGAAGGTGCTGGTAGGGGCACCCATCTTGGCTAACTACAAGCAAAAGCCGGAGAACTTTAGCTGGTTTTATACAGACTCCTGCAGCTGGTGCTTAAAAAAAGAGGATGCGTTGCCCTTCTGCTTGGTTAGGAAACTGCTTAATGGAAGAGAGAAACAATGTGCAATTGGAAAACTGTGCCTCATGCATGCCCCAAAGCCATTTTATTTAACAATTGGGCCACAGGAGCAGAAGTTTCAGGTGTTTTTTGACTTTTGGGGGGTTTGGGGGCTCTTTTCGAGCTATAGGGGAGCCCTTTTCCAGTTTACTTAATGCTCCAGTTTACCTAGCGGTGAGGTACTACCTGGAAGGCAGGCTGTGGAGTCTTTGTGTCGCAGAACAAAGAGCCTGTTCCTGCTTCCCATATTGATTGCTGCCTAGCTTGAATGTGATGTTTTCATTAGTAGCTGAAACGCAGTCCCGTTTGGTTTGCGAGCTGCCTAATAGGGGAAAACAATTGTGGAACAAAAGCATTTGGCTTCCACTAGAATCCATTAAAGCCTAATTAAAATACTAAGTAAGAGGGATACAGCAGCACTGAAGTGATGCCCGTGAACACTGAACACTCAGTGTGTGTCAGCGTAAACACAGGTAATTGTGCTTATGCAAATAAAACGCAGCAGTGGTGTTTCAGCTCATCTGAGAAGAAACTGTCAGGGGTGGGCTGTGGAGACGTGCGCTGCATACCTGTGAGGTGAGATCCTATTGACAGCAGCAGCAGTTGTACTGTCTGCTTGGTTCTCACACCAATTTACCCTCTTTTTTATTTCCCCCCCCCCCCCGCCCCCCCCCCACCCCGGATGCTTGAAAGTGGGGGAAGATGAAAGAACTGGTAGAAGAACAGTACCTGGGTTGAGCTGCTCTGCATCAGCTGGGCCCTGGTAACAGCAGTAAGAAAGAGCTTAGTGCATATCTCCAGAGCTTGCTACAGCCCTGCTTGCTCAGAGGAACTTGCTGTTGTGCCCAAGCCGTTAAGGTTTCTGAAAGCAGCCAAGAATAAAGTGGAAGTGTTGGGTACGAAGGGCCTCAGGAAGCTTGGAAGAAGAGGCCTAGCCCTCTCACTTGATCGTATGGCAGAGGCTAGGAGCAAATGCATCAGCACAGCGAGGGTGTAAGTCTTGCCACCTCCCTGGTGTGCGGTTAGAGGGGAGAAGTTTCCTACTGGAAGAATGTGTTTTATGGATATGATTTTTACTTTACTGAGTGGTTGAGAACACTCTGAACTGGTAGAAGAAAAATGGTTCCTAAAATGTAATGTTTCACTGGCAACAAGTTCTGTTATTTAGTAAGTGCCCCAGGTTAAGGCAGCTTGGTAATTCAGTGGGAACACCTCTCTCCTGTTCTCCCCCATTAGAGATGCACTGTCTGGGGGACTTGAAGTTTCCTTCCCCCTGCGGCGTATCCCTTCATGGGATCGAGCTGTCCTGCGCCCCAGGATACTGTTCTGCAGCAGTGTGTACTTGGGCTTCCCCTCAGGATAGCGGCCCTCAGCACTTGGGCAGCCAACACTCATTTCCAAGCTGCACTGTGGCTTACAGTTACTGGTGGAAGTAGGGATTTTTTGCATGTTGGAAGTGTTTATTACTTTGAAGCGGAAGAACAATTCTTAATTTTGGCAGCAGCATTTTTATTTCTTGGATCCTTCTCCATTTACTCAGGTCTCCTATAGAAACTCCTTCTACCTTCCCAAAACTTTGTTCCCTGTTGTGCAGGCAACAGCAAAGCTCTGCTGTGAGAGGGTGTCCATGTGCTTGTGATAATTGTAGCTTGTTGCATGACGACTAACCTTTTAATGTGGAAGCAGCGCTTAGTCTTCAGTTGTCACATTAATGCTTTGTTTTGTGCTTTCTAGCTGTATATCCAGCATTGGCTTTTGTTCAGTTCTGTCTGTTTTTTGTGTGTGTTAAGTATAAATCTTTTTAACCCAGTGTTATTTTTTTCCATGGTTTTAACTGATTTGCAGTTCCTTAGAAGAGAAGTGTCTTGGGGATTAGGGTGACTTAATGCGAGTTAGACATGGGTGGGCAGCATCCGTTATTCTATGATGCCTGTGATGGGAATTGCTGCTGCAATTGCTCTCTTGAGCCCAGAGGTTGTCACCCTTTTATCGCTTCCTGTAACGCCAGAGATCATTCCTTGTCTTGGCTGTGGGGCTCCTGATGGGTCTATGTTGAGCACGCTCAGAAAATACCCCTCGGAAAGGCACCTCTTTCTGCAGGTCTAACCCAGTGGCTGCGATTGTGGCTCTGGGGAGCAGGCAACGTGTTACTGATACCAAAGACTTAAACAACTTAGTTAGCATACAAAAAACCCAGATCCCTTTGTGCAACCTTTGTACAGATGAGTTAAGATGATACTGTGTCACACAAACTGAAATATGCATTAGTTTTCCCGGAAACAGGCTGGCTGTGGCGATTAGCTCTATTGCGTTATGTTAATGTTGTCTACCTGGAGACAAAAGCAGACCTGGCACCTGATATAGCCTCTGGGTCTACTGATAATGGCTGATATGCAAACTTGAGACTTGGCCAAACAGCCAAGTCAGTGAAATGCCCCAAATGGGTGCCCTAAGGCTGACCTACCTCACTATACTGTTAAAAACCACACCTCCGAGCTAGAAAAGCCCCCAGCCCAAATAAGCCCCCTACTCTCTGGGCATGTGTAGTGAATTAAAAGAGAACTGTATCTTTAAGATGCAGTAAGAAAGATCCTAACCAATAGTTAGCTAAAGGGTGGGACCAGGAGGCGTAACTAACTTTGTTAACTGTTTAAGTACCTGTCATGATTTCAACCGGGTGTGCATGCTGGGAGGAAGGATCCCCCACGCACCCAGCGCTGCAATAAACCAATGTCGGCTTTCTAAACTATCATTTGGGTTGGAGAGTTTTCTTGGTTACGATTTTCGGTAACATTACCGGACAGGAATGGTCCGTCCTGCGAAGCCCTGCGTCCACAGCTGAGGAAAAGCAGCAAACCTTCCACGCTCGGGTTCAGAGGACCGCCTTAAATAAACTCGTTCCAGGGAAGGGTGCTGGAGCCCGCCGGGCGTCCCCGGCCAGGGCCCCCTCGCTCCGGGAGCTCCTGCGGGGGGGCGCGTTTGGGGTCGGCAGCCGGGGGCCTCTTCCACCCGCTTCGGTGCCGCCGCACGGGTGGGCGTGGGGCAGCAGCCCCGGGACAGCCGCTGCGGACCCCTCTGTCCCGGGAGGGGCGGGGAGGGGCGGGCCGGGACCGCCGCGCCTCTGCCCTGCGCCCGCCGGGGTCTCTCGGTCCCGCCGGCTGCCGCCCAGCGAGGGGGGTTCGGCGGAGCTCGGCAGGGGTGTCCCGGGACCCGCCCGAGGAGAGCTCCTGCGTGGGCAGCGCCCGGGCCGGTTCGCCTGGGCGGGGGCTGCGGCACCGGCACCGGGCCCGGCCCAGACCCGCCCCGCCGAGTCCCGCCGGGCCGAGCCGAGACGAAATCACCCGAGCCCTGCCGAGTGGAGTCGAGCCGAGCCCTGAGCAGCCGAGCCGAGCCCGCGGATGGGAGCGGAGCCGAAACGACCCGAGCTGAGCCGAGTCCCGCCGGGCCGAGCCGAGCCCGGAGCAGCCGAGCCGGAATGACAGGAGCCCCGCTGATATTTTGTGAGTTCTTTCTGGTTAGAATTCTGCTCTTCAAGGTCAGTTGATCACTTTCTGGGGCAGTGTGTGAATTTGGGTATTATTTGGGTTTTACTGTAGCTGAATAATGACCCCTCAGGCTCTTTGGCTGTGGAGGGGCAGTTTGTTGTGTGCCTGCAGAACAGCCTGAGGCAGATTGGTTTCATCCACTGACAACAGCGAAATAGCTGTTTTGGAAACTGCCTGTTAGTCACGAGAAGGTGATTGAGGAGAACTTCATGTATACATTACGGAACTTTTTGCACACACATGTGCGCACACACACGCACCCCTGTGTATATATCCACATGTGGAAGTGTATATGCTGTGAGCTTATAGATTGAGAGCTTTAGGAAAAAGAGTAGTAAACCACTGCATACAGAAGAATGTTTGATTTGTGGCGAGAAGTTTATCTAAAAATGTGTTTTACCCTTTAGGATGGCGCCAGAAGTTGCTGCAGTAGGAAGAAAAGGTGGCTATAAGCACCTCTGTGATCTGTGGGCAGCTGGAATAACTGCTACAGAGCTCGCTGAGCTTCAGCCTCCAATGTTTGACCTACATCCCGTGAGGTGAGCAAAGGGTTAAAGCGCAGTGTGTAAGTACAGCTTCCCAAATCATCCATTTGGAGTAGTGGCTACATGGGTGCTTGTGGTGTTTGGGGGTACTGCAAGGGTGTTGGGTTGTAAGTGTTCTGGATGTACGTGATAGAAATTGTGACAACTCCTTTTGCTGCATAAACGCGTCATGTTGTCCTGGTAGCGTCTCTTAAACGGATGGACTTCTTCCTGCCAACTAAACAATGTATTCAAAATTCATGTCAGGTATGTACTGCCATGTCACCCACAGAAATACTGTTGGTTTTTTTAGAGCGCTTTTGCTAATGATGAAAAGCAACTGCCAGCCTCCTGAGTTAAAGGACAAAATGAAATGGCAAGTACTTTTCTGTTTCAGTAGATAATGATCATGTATTTCACTGGGCAATTGATTCTCATGTTTACCACTTCCTTTTACAGGTCCAATAGTTTCCATCACTCTGTGGAAATGGTAGTTAGAAAAAAATCCTGAAAAAAGACCAACAGCTGAAAAGTTACTACAGGTATAAATTTATGTGTGGGATTTTTTTTAAGTTCTAAAATTAAAATGTGCTTAATATGGGTGGTTGGAATTTTAATCTGTGTTTTTCCTTCTGTCTTTCAGCATCCTTTTTGTTACCCAGCGATTAAATCCAAGTCTTGCTATTGAACTTTTGGATAAAATGAATAATCCTGATCATTCCACTTACTGTGATTTTGATGACGATGATCCTGAGGTAGGAATACGTTTTAATCACAGACTCAGATTAAGTTTTCATTTGCCGACAAAACTAAATGCTTATGGTTCATTGAGGCACAGAATGTTTTGTGATCTGGGAACAGGCTGAAGGGTTGCTTTTACTTTTGGTTGTGCTGCTCTGTCACACGTCCAGGCCCTTAGCAAAATTCATTATATTTGGGGGAGAGACGCTCAAAGAGAAAGAGATGAAAACACTTTAAAATTTTGTTTGTGGTTGTCCTTCAACAATTTTGCAGCAGTATGTGTGGACTGCTTCTGCAGTCCCGAGTTCTGTCGTGCATTCTGCTTTCTGTTTCTTTGTGGAATTATGTTTCCATTCATCTGCAAAGCAAGCATTCGTAAAAATCATTTTCCACCTCTGTAGAACTTGTTCTTTTGTTCCTAATTTGCTTTCTTATGAGAAGAAGAGAATGACCCTGTAGTTGTTTTTGTCAAGCGTTTTGGTATGTGTTTCTTGCAGGTTCTATTTTCTATCTTGGAATACTCTGAAACTTGATTTCACCTACAGTTTTGTCAAAGACAAAGTTTCTGATTTTGTGCTTTAACAGCTGGGAAAAAAATAGCGCGCTTATGTAAGGTGATAAGCAGCGTGGGACTGAAGTGCTTTGTAAACAAGAGAAAACAGATATTCTGTTGCTGCATCCTGTCTTCATACTTAACTGTATGTTAGTGAAGACTTTCCAACTATCAATACCGTTAAACTGAGAGGCCACAAAGGAAATGTTATCTGAGCAAAGACAAATGCTGGCCAGCATTGTCTTTACTTGCTCAAATCCAGTGTTTTAAAAACCCTTGTCTTGAAGGTGAGGACACTCTACAGATAAAATGTCTCCAAATAATTCTAACTTTAGTGTGCGAAAACGTACATGCAATCTTTATTTTTAGCTTCTGTTTGATTTCTGTCTTTCTTTGTTGCTATTATGCTAAAGAAACCTGCTAAAAACCAGGTACACAATACTGGGTTTCAAGTGAATATATTTTGGAATTGAAGTCTTTTATTGTTCACCTCTAGCCTCTGGTAGTGCCTCATAGGATACACTCGAGAAGTAGAAATGGGAGAAGAGAAAAGACACGCTCTGAAATAAACTGTAAGCATGTGTAATATGACAACATTAAATATTCTTAAAATAATCATTGATATTCACATATTTCAACTAGTATTCTGCATAGCTGACGTATATAGAAACATTTTTAGTGATACAGAGGAAAAGAAAAACTTATGCTGTTTCACTTACGGATATAGGTTCTAGATGACAGAATCACAGAATCACAGTATCACTACGGTTGGAAAAGACCTGTAAGATCATCAAGTCCAACCTGGAAACTATGACTATGCCAAAGAAACATTAGTGTAAAACATTGGAATACACCTTTTGTCAGCACTTCAGCAAATCTCACTATTGCTTCATCTTAACTGAACAGGACGCAACCTGAGCTCTTCTGAGAGCTGGCTGGTATTGCTTCATACGCCACTGCAGCAGGGATATTCGGAGTGATGCCAGATTGTGCTAGGTAGCAGAATGGCAGAGGAAGATTTTTCTGCCTTAATTTAGTCTCTTGTTGTAGTTTGAACTGAAACAGTCCTGTAGAAATCAGGAAAGGAGGTGGTTGATCGCTGGCCATTACAAGCAGACTCCATCCCCCAAGCTGTAGTCATTCTTTTGTTTGAATTAAATCAGAGCAATCCTTGGCGCTTTAGTTGTCTTTCCTGAAGCTAAAATTGAGGGAAGGAGTGTTAATGAGCGTCTGCCAAAGAGCTTTCCTGGAAGATGCGATAAGCTCTCTCCAAACTCCATTCACGGCTCTTTAGTGCTAGTGATCTCCCCGAAGAACAGGTCCCAGAGGGAATTCCCACAATGGCTGTGTGTTTTATCTAAATTACATCTGTATTGCTGCTCTAAAGAGGGCACTTGACGGCCTGTTTGCTGAATGGTTTTCCTTCTCTTTCTAATGACTAGGTGGGGCAAGTGGCGATCGTGCTGCCTTTGTGATGGAAGAGTACTTTCTGTGCCCCTTAGTTTCCAGCAGGCACAAGTTGGGGGTGTGCCTGTGCCAGAAGTTTGCATCAGTGGGGCTGTGATGCACTCATTAAACGGGATTTGTCTTTTTTGCTAGCCTTTGGAGCTGAATTGGGTCTCATTGCAGTCCAGCTTAGATTCTTGTTTTCCTTTTCTCCTCTTTAGTTGGTCAAGTAAAATTTGATGCACCCTTGAGGAAAGAGATGGAGCCACATGGTGAGTTTGTGAGTTACAAGCAGCATGGGCTATGCTCTGCACATTATTCCCTGCAAATGTCTGTGGAGGAGGAGAAGTCCAAGGTGTGTAGCAGACCTCCTTAGCGCTACTGAAGTTGGTAGTGATTTTTCTGACAAGTGCCATATTGGTCCTGGATCTTTTGGTGCCATTGCAGTATATGCAGCAAGACCCCTTATTTGTGGGCTCTGCCAGGTGTGATGTATGTGCTAAGCAACAGCCCTTGGTCTTGTGGGTTTCCTCTATGCTTTATACCTCATTGCCAAGTATATCATTCCCCTTATTTATAGAGTTATTTTTTTAATTGTAGAATGCCTGTGCATATTCAAATGTTCCTCTCCCTTGTGCTTGTATTGACAATGATTGAGAATGGAAATAATAAAATTGAGAGCCTGGGAAAGAGGTATTGACACGCGGAAACAAACTTCACAACTCACACAGAGTTATAAAGCAGGCGTGTTTATTGCGGCGCCGGGTGCAAGGGGATTTCTCCTCAAAGCTTGCACACCGGGTTAAAATCATGACAGGTATTTAAAACAATTATCAAAGTTAGTTAGGCCTACTGGTTCTACCCCTTAATTAACTCTTGGTTAATACTTTTCTTACTTCATCTTAAAGTTATAGTTCTCTTTTAATTCACCACACATGCTCAGAGAGTAGGGGGCTTAATTGGGTTGGGGCTTTTCTAGCTAGGAGGTGTGTTCCTTAGTGTTATAATGAGATTATAATGAGACAAGTTAACTCTAGGGCACTATTTTGGCAGTCCATTCTATTTTTCTACGATTCGTCCTTGTGCTAATCGTTATTGCTAGTTAGCAGAGAGTTAGTGAAGACAGTCTGTATCTGTAATATGTCTAAGTGCCAGGTGCAGTTGTTATGAAGTATCTTCTTTACATTCTTCTAATTCTTCTTGCTTGTTTTTAACACTTGTTTTTGACCTTGTTTTTCAAGATATTCTGTAACATTTCCCCCCTTTGAGACTTATGGATATATTTTATAATTACCATAAGTCTCAATCCTTCTTACCTGGATTTCACCAACTAAGCAGAAGGTGATTAACCTTGTCACACATTCTGAAATCTACCCGTCCCCTTACAACCTGGAAAAAGAAATAGAATATAAAATATTTCAATTCTAACCTGATTATGCACGCAATAATACTATTAATACTACAATAGTATCAATATTATTAATAATAATTTCTAAGAGCCTTATTGAAGCAATTCTGTGGAAAAATCAGTTATCTTATGCATAGTCGATACCAAGTCTTCTCAGTGGTTTGGATATTAGTGCAGTCTGAAGTTCTGGGATTATCATTATATCAGTTCAGCGATGCAGTTGAAACAACAAAGTCGGTACCGAGCCCGCGATCGGGACGGTTTTCCGAGATGAATAACTCAATAACAACTAGTTTGTGATTAAGCAGGCATTCTTTAATACAGCGCTGGGCAGCACTGGGGATTTGTCTACCAACGCTCCAACAGGTTAGCAAAGCACCTCAGTTCATATACAGAAAAATCGTACATATTCATCAGATTTCTACAAAGACTGGTCTTATCTGGTCTTATGTAGATGAGTTCCTGGAATTCATTTGCATAGTCCAAGCATGCGCAGTAAAATTAGGATTAGGGCCTTTTCACCCTCCGGTGGTCATTCATAGTCTTCTTCACACTGTCTGCTAGTTGAACTTCGGGCTTCCTTTGTCCATACATAGTCATGGGATTGGCTTATCCATCCTTTGGCCTCGGAATGTTAACGAGCTACCTCAAGGCCCATTATCAGGAAGGGAGTTACATATCTTGAAACATCCTATTATCAGTTCTGCTCAAGGAATAACTAAAACTATGCAAGTAAAGCTTTTATGTATCACAGTAGTGTCTCAGCCAGGGACTGTCAGTGATTTAACCCTTCATTCACAGTTAGGGTCATTAATTGCTCGTATATGATCACGGTTTAGGTTTGGCAACTTTGTTTTTTTTCTTAATTCTTTGGTATCAATCCTCCCTTTTGAAGTAGTTAGATTTTTATTACTTCCATATGTTTCTTTCAATGGTTCTTTTAGTACAGCCTATGCAGATTCCTATAATAATCACAATCACGATCACATAAATTACTCCCTCCAACAATGTAGCTAACCATCCTTTTAGAGACCGCCCACCTAATTCTTGGAGATTTTTGTTGAACCGATTATTTTCCGCCGCCTCTTTTATCGCTCTATTGTCTTTTGCTACTTTTCTCATTTTGTCTAATTGTTCTTGCAGGTTTTCAGTGATATTTGGGATGCGGATACAGCAGTGCTCTTTGTCTAACTTAAGATAGCCACACACTCCTTGGTCTTTGACTAATAGCAAGTCTAAGGCCAGCCTATTTTGTAAAGTCATTTTAGTGTTAGCTTGGATTTGTTTGTTGATAAGTTGGAATCCTTTCTGAGTGGCTCTCGATAAGGCTTCCACCTGCCAAGTCAGATTTTCTATTAACATTCGATTTTTCTAAAGGCATCAGCCCTGGTAATGGGAAACTTTGGAATCCCCACTCAAGTTGTACTGCTGCGGAAGGCTCCATCCAAATATCGGGGTCTTTTTCTGTCTCGGTATCTCTTTTAATTCATCCCCAATATTGAGCTTTGATTGGACTCTTTTTCCATATAGGACATAAGGTCAGTAATCCTGAAGTTGCTTGTCTAGTTATTGTACTAAGTCGTAGTCAGGTAGTCCAATACCCATCTGATGTAACCCAGGTTGTGTAGCCTGGGGATGGAATGTCTTGTTTACAATCATTAGTTGAAAAATTTTGGTTTTTACAACATTCTATCATTGTCAAGGTAGAATTTAGGATTGATATTTCACTATAATTTAGAACACTGGGGCACATCCAATTGGTTCGGCTAACATAAGTAGCCTTCGTTCCCCAATTAAAGCCCCAGTCCACATTCCCTATATATTTCCAATGTCCCTCCAAAGGTCTGGTCCAAATTCTGAGTTTTGTTCTAAGGTTAGTACATTCTGGAGCGGTGGTTACGTTAGGTACTGTATTATTAGTGACACAGAGTTTCAGTAATCCTGCGGCCTGTCCGCCGGAGGCTGCCAATGCTATTTGCAGAAACTGGGCATGTAAGGGATGTGATCCCTTGGGGCATTGTTTTTCCGAGCCTCTCCCAAATACTGTTCTGTTGTCCCCTGATCTCCAAAAAGTAGCATGTTGTAAAACATCGCTTCCTCTCTGTCTACGTTTATTGTGTTTGTCTAAACAGTAAGAGACATTGGCCTGCTTAAAGGCTCCTGTGATGTTGTCGTGTTCCTCTAGTAAAGATAAATTTACCTGTATAGTGCCCCATGGGATGGGCTGACTGGCCGAGTGAGGGACTGGGACGCATGCTGTAACGCTGGTAAGACTATGCATTTTGCCAAACCCTTGTATCAAAGTTAGAATTAGGGTTTCATCCAAATCTGTATTGACCTCTCCATCTGTATCAACTTCCGCACTTCCTGACATCGCTGCAAGATATATAACCCAGAACTTCATGATTCCCACGTTAATTTTAAACGTAAAGGTCCCTCTTGTTTGACAGTCCATTTGTGGTGACGCGGCTGGCTTGATGCTGCTGCGATGTATCCACGGAGCGACTCCCTCAAGCTTGGAAGCAGTATGGGTGGTGAGTAAAACTTGAAGAGGTCCTTTCCACTTCTCTTTCAACAGCTCATCTGACCATGTCTTCAGATACACCCGGTCCCCTGGTTGGTAGTGATGCACAGGCACGTCCAAAGATAGTGGCGTGCTCACAGTGATGTATCTGTACCTCATAACCACGTAGATGTGTCCAAATAAAAATCCAGATTCCGGGTGTCCCTGTAGTAGCATACGGATTACACAAAATTATACAGTAGTCTACTCCCGATATCAATACCAGCAACTTAACAACACGTACTGAATTCAGATATGACTTATTTGCAAGCAACCAATATCAATATTAATATCAAATACCAATGTCGTTAGTCTCCCAGAGGGCTGTCACAGAAACTCACCCGACCAGGGAATTGGAGGGCCTCCCCGAAAATGCTCCAGTGCGCTCAGGAGTCCTCACAATTCCTCTGATCCATCAAGATTCTGGAGAGCAGGTCCCATCTGGGTCGCCAAATTCTGTTACCGAAAATCGTAACGAAGAAAACTCTCCAAACCAAATGATAGTTTAGAAAGCCGACATTGGTTTATTGCAGCGGCGGGTGCATGGGGGATTTCTCCTCCTAACATGCATACCAGGTTAAAATCATGACAGGTATTTAAAACAATTACCAAAGTTAGTTAGGCCTACTGGTTCTACCCCTTAATTAACTCTTGGTTAATACTTTTCTTACTTCATCTTAAAGTTACAGTTCTCTTTTAATTCACCACACCTGCTGAGAGAGTAGGGGGCTTAATTGGGTTGGGGTCTTTTCTAGCTAGGAGGTGTGTTCTTTAGCATTAGAATGAGATTATAGTGAGACAGGTTAACTCTAGGGCACTATTTTGGCAGTCCATTCTATTTTTCTAAGATTCGTCCTTGTGTTAATCGTTATTGCTAGTTAGTAGAGAGTTGGTGAAGACAGTCTTTATCTTTAGTATGTCTAAGTGCCAGGCGCAGTTGTTATGAAGTATCTTCTTTACATTCTTCTGATTCTTCTTGCTTGTTTTTAACACTTGTTTTTGACCTTGTTTTTCAAGATGTTCTGTAACATCAAGACCTGATCCAGACTGCCCAATTCTGATTGAAATTGTGTCAGTTGCTCCTGCTTGTGTCTGAAGTAAATAGGAGTTAGGTCAGATTTGCAACTAATACAGATGTGTACTCAAAACCTCCCCTGAGATCCGAAATTGGTGACTGCTGCTTTCAGGGCCATTAGTTAATGAAAATGCCCTGAAAGCTGTAGTCAGTAAGAATAAGGCAATGTTGAGTCATGCACATTGCATTCTAATGGTGAGCAAATGGACCCCCTTTGTCTCCTGAAATGGCTGAAGAAGGGCAGTTTTCACTTGGGGCTGCTCTGCTCGGAAAAGAACTGGATGGAAAGAGCTGCCCAAGTGCAGCAGCCCTCCTACCTCTGTGTCTGTGTGTGTGCGTGTGTCTGTGTGTGTGTGTCTCTGTGTCTGTGTGTGTGTTCAGAAGTGCCTTTCTCCACCTTGCTGCTTCTCGGTCTGTTAGTAATTGAGCTGCAAGTCATCTGTGAATGAATGGGTGCTATTTCATTCTAGCCCATGTTGCCACGTGGCTGAATGAGGCTTCATCTTCTGTCTCTGAGCACGGTAAAGCTAGGTAAGCATTAAAAAAGAGAGACATGGAAGGACCATCTTTTGGCGGCAGTCCTCCACTTTTCACAAACTGGAGAGTTCGTGAAACTCTCCAGGCAGGCGGCTGTACCTGACTGCAGATATGCCGGACATCTAACCCCACAGCAAATGTGGAGTATGAGACCTTTTCTCTGCTATGGGACAAGACCCTGCTTGTAGGCAGTTGCTGGAGAACAGCTGATGCGTGTTAAACTTATACCTTAATTTTCCTGTGCAGTATCATCTGCATCGCAGTTCTATCCACAAAGCCGAGACGCTTTTCCCCCTGCCTTTCAGGATTGCTGCAGGCACGTGTTTTAAAGATATGTTGATCTAGCCAGCATGCTGTAAGGGTATGGATAAGATCAGGTTTCTCAGTGATACTTTTTCTTCCCACCAAGTTGGACTGGTAAAAGATAACCATTTTCTTCTAAGAAAGCTGATTGTATATGTTGCTAAAAACATTGGGCTGCTCAGACATTAGAGAAAGGGGCTAATTACAGAGAGAGAGGCTAGATAAGTCTCTCCGTAGTAGCAACAGCACTGTGTTGAATGTGAGTTGTTTGCTAGCTCTTGTGACTGTCCTTTTCCCAAATAAGTATTGCTGGACTTGCCTCGCAGGTAGGAAAGCTGAGTCCCTGTGAGATCAAACACCTTGCCTGGTCCTTGGCAGAGCTGTCATTAGATGAGTGCGAATCTGCGACCGTCAGTGTCATCCTTGGTGCGTCTTCTGTGCTGCCTGTGGCACGGGAGGGATTTTTTCTATCTGTAGGAAAGAGGAAAAGGTTTTGGGTTGGTTAAGAAAATGGGGAAGGTTTCTTCTCTGTGGCCTGGTTGTCCTGGGAGTCCCCGTGCTGCTTTGTAAGGGAAAGTTAAAAGGCTGTCTCTGTGGTGGAGCCCAAGGGGGATGCTCTGGGGGCAGCAATGGAGCAGACCCCTCCATTGCAAGTTGAGCCTCAAGGAGGAGAAGGTTTCAGCCCAGGTGACGTCGCCAGCTTTTGGCGGCAGTCCTCCACATTTCACAAACTGGAGAGTTCATGAAACTCTGAGAGGCGTCCCACTGCGAGGAGGATGCTGGTGGCAGCCCGCTGCGGTCCAGGAGAGCTCACTTGGGACGGCTGTTTGTAGTTTCGTAAGATGATTGGCTTTAGTCATCAGGAAGTTACTGGAAAGTTACTGGAGTTCCAGCAACACTGGTACTGTTTCACTCGGGCTATGGCCCAGGTAAGGGATGTTCCAAGGCTGTCAGGGGATGGCTGGTTATTCCCGCTCTCGTTACCCGCCTTGAGTTGGGTAACAGGAGTGCTTGGTGCAGTCAGTGCTGCTCCCCACCTTAGCCATGCAAGAGTTCCTGGTACAGTCAAGGGACGCTTAACCGCCCAACTCGTTGCGCAAAGGCCGAGGCCCAGCTGGAATTCCTGAGATCATAGAGCAGCCCAGGAGAAAAGTGGGGGGGGGAAAGGAATGCACCACCAGAGCCCGGTACTCCCCAGCCTGTGGTGCCCGGTGGCACTGGGTGGGATGGAGAATGCCCTGGCGGGACCCTGCCAGCTGAGGAGAAGGGCTGGGTGTGCGGGAGGGGAGACTGACCCCTGCTCTGCCTCTGTGACCGTGAAGGACCACTGAGCCCTGGTCCTACAGCGTGGTGGTACCGCAGCATGTTTCTGTCCTCAATATCACGGGGACTTAGATGGCTTTTAGCTTCCAGAGGAAACATGAGGCCAAGACTAAGGATTAAGGTAGTGTCAGTCCCAGGAACACCTATCGAACCGTCCTGTAACTGCGTGGGTGATCAGTGCCCTTGACATCTTTGCGTTTCCTTGTTCAGGCTGAGATGCTGTGGCAGTACCTTGCTGAGTCAGGCCTGAACCTCCATCCAGAGCCTCCCCATCTTCTTGTGCATTGTCTCCGGGCAATCACAGCCCCCGTTACTGCCTTGCTAACCTCTATGTCAGACATCCCCCTTGAAATGGGATTAACTTCCTGAGGCTTATAAATGTTCTTCTGCATTTGCGCAAAGACAACTGGCTGGATTAAATGGTTTCATAGTATTAAGGAAAAAGAAAACCTAGGAGACATGACACTTGTTGGGGCCAAGGACTTTGTTTTAAAAAGCAGTGGGGAAAAAACAATTTATTTTTGGGGGGGTTTCATGGCTGTATGGCAAATGGCAGGGTCTCCAAAATGTAGGCGTTTGAAATCTTGTCTTGATTCAGAACAGGAGTAGAGAAGCAGTTCAGGGTTTGGAAGTGAGATGTAAACTGAGCAAAAAGTGAGGAAACAAAATGGATTCCCAGCATGGGAATAAAAAGGGAGAAAGCAAATCCAGGGCTGTGCCTTGAGGTCTGTGCTACCAAAAAACCCGATGTTCTCCCCTGCAATGTGGGATTGCATTGCTCAGAGGAAGGCAGGGGGAAAAATGGCTGAAAGGGAAAGGGGCCAACTCTGTTGTCCTACTTTTTTCAGAAGACGACAAGTATGAACCCTGCCTGGAGAAAGAGGGCTATGGGCTGCTTGTTTGGGACTTCATGATTGGCACTTCACGAGGTTGCAGTTAGGTAAGTGATGTCACTGCAGTTATTCGGGAGGAAAAGTTTTGATAGCATCTAAAATGACTGAGTGTTGCAGTCGTATTCCTTTCTTTAACCAAGTGCTGGAGTTTTACCTTTATGGGTTGAAGTGGGGGTAGTGGATGCTCCCATCTGCATCCCTGTGATGGTGTAAGCTGTCTGCGCCAGCACTTCCCTGCTCTCCCTGGATCCTCATTGCAGCTCTGGTTGTAGCCTTTGCTGTGGCTCTGTCCTCTGCAAGACACCAGATGTGTCCAATTATTCTGTGGGTTTGATCTGGTGAGTGCAGCACTGGTGACAGGACAGCTATGTTTCTGATGTGCCTGTTTCAACCCCCGCCAGGGGCTCTGGTGTTGGTGTTCGGAAGCTAGACAGTGCCTGTGCTGTCAGGTCTCATCTCAGAGCCTGCAGCAGGGCTTTTGGGGATGCCGGCTGATAGTGCTCTGTGTGCCTCTAGCACTGCAGCAAAGGAGAGGTTACTAATGCAACATGGCTGCCTGTTGCCCTTGGCTGGATGCTCTTTTGTTTCTGCAGGAGGGTAAGAGCGATGTAAACAACGCTTCTCAGGGGATGGGGGGGAGGATTTTGAGCCCTGTAGAGCAGCTCCCTGCATGGACTGTTACCTGTGCCTCTAAGGAGACCAGGGCCAAGAGCCTGGTTTGGTCAGACCCTGCTAGGGTGGAGAAGGGTGGCTTGCTTCTGTGCTGGGCTGTGTGCAGGTGTGATCCCCCCCTCTCTGCTTGCTTGGGACTAGCTGCAGTCTGTGCTGCTTGAAATGTGTCCTTTGAACCAGAAACGCAGGCAGCCAACTGAGAGCCAAGTGTGAATTGGGAATGGTGGCTCCAAGGTGAACCTGATGGTGAGAGTTGGATATTGTGAAGGAAAACAGAGGTGAGCTCATGGGGCAGAGAGGCTGTTGGCAAGGGAAGAGGGGCTTGTTGGTCCCTGTGGGGTTGTATGTACAGCCCCAGGAATGGAGAAGGAGCAGTGATGTAAACCCTGTACCTCCTCTGAGTTGGTGGTCCTGAGCATCCGTGGTGGTGTGAATTTTAGCTTCTGGGCTCTCCTTTTGAAAGCATGGGTCTCCCCTGGGGAAGATGGCTGATGCTTCACTTTGTGGCTAGCTTGCAAGTGTTCTTGGAACTGATAAGCCCTGTCCTGAGGAAGAAGCCTGGAAGGGACTTGGTCTTCCCTGTCTCAGCTACACCTGTGTCTCTGGCAGCAAGCTCTGTGAGAGGGATGATCTTTCCACCTCCAAGCATGGTGAAGCCCAAGACTGGGTCAGAAAGCGGTGGCTGCAGTCTTCTACATCCTGCAGGACGTCCTGAACCGTGTGTGTAGGCTTGCAAAGTATGTACACCCATGTTGATTTTAATTTTGGGTCCGTTGCTGTTCAAAAATGGCAGCTTGGCAGGGCTGCCTGGTGTCTGTATCCATCAAGAGCCATGGTTATGGTGAAGAAAGCTACTGGACAAGCTGGCTGTGGCCTCCCCCTGCTCAGCTGCCAGCACTCTGGCTGGTAGCGTACAGCTGCAGCGACACCTCCCCGCTGTGCTCTCTGGGAATGCAGTGTATTCCTATCCCTCAAAGTCCCCGTTAGCTCAAAAAAGTAATAATCTGTAGTGTTCACCTTCTCTGCCATCGGAAATTAAGCAGCTTTGGCAGAACGTGTGTGTTTTGGGAAACGCTGGAGCCCCCCGAGGGCTTTGTGTGCAAAAGCCGAGAGAATCCAAGAAAGCTGCTTTTTGCAGAGAGCACCGGTCCCCTTCTGCTTGCTCGCCAGAGCCTTAAGTTTGGGTGTTAATAAGTGAAAATGAGGGCCCTCGTTCTCCACGGAGAAACGTTCTTGGGCACTGTGGTAATTTCATGCCTGGAAGGAGTCATATTTGCTGGATAATTTTTGTAACTTCAACCAACCAAATTAGCCTTGAGAAACTATAGTTCTTAATCAGAGTATTGAACTCTACGCTCCATTAGTTGGAAGCATCACCAGGCTCCTTGCACAAAGGGTGGACATCGGGTTTGCAAAGTCGGCAAGTGGTCTGATTTTATTAACGCTGGGGGCAGCAGCGATCCCTGGGTTTAAGGTTGTTCATAGTACTCTGAGCACTTAGTAGGGTCAGGCACACAGTCCCATCAGGTCAGCTGCCCTGGCAAAATGAAGCAGCTAAGTGACATTTACCTTCCTTCTGTTCCCACCGGAAAACTTGTGAAGAGGAATAAAGGACAGTTTGGCTACTAATAGAGATTGGGTTAATAATGCCAGTAAATGGGATTCCAAAAGTAATGGAAGCGGGGGAGGTGAGAAATGCCAGCAGGCCCTGGTGTGTGTTTGTGGCTCGTGGGACTGCACCCACAGCAAGAGGCTGTTTTGGCTCAGGGAATGTTTGTTCTGGGGTTTTACTGCTATGAATGTTGACTGTGCCACTTAAATATGGTCTAATCACGGAACAGGGTGGGGAGGCCTTAAGTTCTCCACTTCGGAAGGATGCCGCAGCCTGGAGACATTGGTGTGTCCTCTGGTTCTGCCGTGAATGGGATTCTAGAGTTTCAAAGTTCTGTTGTTGCTCCTTCCAGGTGAGCTGAGAGATGGCCACTGGCAAGATGCATCTGTCCATGGGGTCCTCCAAAATGGCTCATGGATTCCAGAGCAAAGTGGTAGCACCTCGTTATCCGAAGCTAGTTAGAGAGATAGAGGAGTCTGTAACTGTAAGTACCTGCTGTGGCTGGGCAGGACCTGTGTTAAGGCTGGAAACTCCCCCTGTGTCCCTCCTGCGCCTTCCCCTCCTGTTGTCTAGCAGCACTGTGAAGCTGGACCCCACCTCCCCATCGCTTTGCTGCCCGGCTTCTGCCGGAGGTGGCTGTCATGGTGCAGTGGGGGATGGAGTGCGTGCTGCTTTGGGGAAAGTCCAGAGTCTTGCCTGGAGGCCAAGTTAAATGAATGTCCTGGGCATTGCACTGGCATAGCTGAAGCGTGAGTGTGTGCTTCGTTCCATCCTCTTTGTGTGGGCAGTAATATCTTTTGTCACGTAGGCATACTTGCCAGTGCTGCTCTGACCGTACCTGCCCTCCAGGCAGCCGGGCATGTGGTGGGCTGCTTGAGCTCTGCCTGAAGACGTGGCTGGTCCCAGACAGAACAGGTTGCAAAACAGTAATTGTATCTCATATCCTGTGTGGAGCACGGATCCAGCCCTGCAAACAGCAGTGGAGTCAGGGCGATTCCTCCTTCCCATCCAAGATGTCCCCTTTGCTGACTGGAGCTCACTTGACTGGAGATGACCTAGTGCTCAGGGTCTGTGAATGAGATATCTCTGTGTACTTCTGCAGAGGGCTCTGTGAGGCCAGAACAGAGAGAAAACAAGTGCTAATTAAGAAGAAATAACTAAAACTTGGGCCCATTCCTCTCCACGTCAGTCTTGGCACAATGCTGCTTTTCTGCTTTCCTCTGACTCACCCAGCTGTGACATCACACACGTGTTGGTTGTGAGAATTGTGCAAGGATAGAGTTTGGGGATTTCTGATAACTCATCCCCACTGTCTTCAAAGGTCACTGGCTCAATGCAGCAAAACTAAAAAGAAAACAAATGCCCGAAGAGCAGAGATCCCCAAACATGTCACATCAAATCACGAAGGAGAAGCTAACGGCGGGGCAGAGCCACTTGGTTAGAGCGTGTGTGTTCAGCTCTATATCATTAATTTACTGATGTTAAATATTTCAGCAGGTAACTTAGGGGACTTCCAGGACTATCCTAGTGGCTGTGATCACAAATTATTCATCAGTGGCAGTTGAAGAAGAAAAGCCTTTCTGACCAAAGGCATTTGTGTAACTCTTGCTGGTGTTTTGCATTTCAGCTGACTCCCTCGGCCTTCCTGAAGGAGATGTCTCTCACCACGGAGCAGAGGCTGGCCAGCACTCGGGAGATGAGGCGGCCCCGGATTATCCAGCTTCTAGACATGAGTGAAACCTCCCATCAAAAGGTAGCCTTTTCCTGCCCTTTTCCTTGCTGTGGGTGACATTTGAAGAGGGTGCGTGCTTGTGACAGGCCTGACTCCAGCTTCTCTGAATACCTCGGTGACTAGGTCCTGTTGTCCTTTCCAACTCCCGAGTGACTAGTGATAGGACAAGAAGAAATGACCTCAAGTTGCGCCAGGGGAGGTTTAGGTTGGTTGTTAGGAAAAATGTCTTTCCGGAGAGAGCAATGAAGCATTGGAACAGGGTGCCCAGGGAGGTGGTGGAGTCACCATCCCTGGAGGTGTTCAAGGAACGTGTGGACATGGCACTGCGGGACATGGTTTAGTGGGCATGGTGGGGTTGGGTTGGTGGTTAGACTTGATGATCTTACAGGTCTTTTCCAACCTTAGTGATTCTGTGAAGTGCTGGTGGTGGTGGAGTTCCTTCTGCTGGGGGAAAAGTAAAACATTTTTCCCCCATGAGACATTGAAGTCCTGATATGCTTAGTAGCCAATACAAATAACCTCTGCTGAACTTGGTGGGTTTTGCTGGAATTTAGCTACCAGTGCTAAAGCCCGATACTGGGGGAAGGCTGGGGCAGGACACCAGGGTGCGAGCTTGCCATTTTCCATCCTCCTGCTGAAATAGTCACATCTCGCTTCGGTACAGTTGCTGGCAAATGCTTGGGGTCATAGGACTCCCTCAACGGTGGCAGTATTGGCCTTTGAAAGCTGAGGGCCTACAGTAATTATTCAAGATTTAACAAAACCAATTGCATTAATGCTTTGGGTTGGAACAATGTGTGGGACCCTTGCAGGGTGTTAGAAATTGCAGGGTGCCAGATATACAGGGGAATCACGCCGGGCAGAGGCGATGTGGAGGTGCTTTATCTGGATCAACGTTTACTTTAAAGCTGCTTTTCTTACAGGACTGCTCAGTACAACACGCAGTCCAAATGGGTAGATTGCTGAAGTAGGCTGTTGAGTGGAAAATTGCCAGCCAGAGACCTGTAACGAATTGGTTAAGGATTGCCCTAGACAGCACGGGAGGTTGGGAATGCGTCAGACGAGTGCACAACTAACTGGCAGTGTGCCGCCGCCACACATGGAGACCTGCCCATGTTTTTCGAGGGGGAGCAGTGCAGCTGGAAGAGGGGAGACAAAGCAGGGAGGAATTTCCTCAAAGTAATGCCTCTGCTCTGTAAGCATTTGCTGTTTGTGTATGTTTTCAGCCATGCTTCTGCAGTGGTGTTAATTAAGAGCAATAATAGAATACAGTAAAGCATCCCTTTTAAAGCTCATGGCAAAAGGAGATCTCAAGTCCAGTCTTACTCAAGTTGCCCAGTAATGCTGAGAAAAGAGCTGAACCTTATCACCATCCAATGTTCCCCTCACATGTCTTTTTCCTAACTACTGTTACTTTCTTGTTGGCCTTACCTCCTCTGGTACTGTTCTCTTCTCACTGATTTCTAGGCTCTATATCAAAAAATGATATCTGGGGATGTGTGGGACTTGGTCTCTCTGTCTCAGAGCAAAGATCATCCCGAAATGGTTTCCCATGGAGTCTCACGTAAATTCTTGGGTTTCGCTTTCTCCGTGAGCGCTCATGGCTCTTTCAGTAAGTGCTCCGGAGCTGTGTGACCCCGTTAGCACAGGGCTCTGCTGGAGGTAAGCGCTGCCTTGCATTTTGGAGAAGGAAACCTGGAGAAACACCTCCCAAAGGAGCTTATTAGCTTGAGCGCGCTCAGCGTGGCCCAGAAACTTTTGCTGAGCTCAGAACACAGGTGGGTGAGCTCCTGTTTCCCTAGTGTGAGCTGGGCAGACGTACTCACCAAGAGACTGTACTTCCCAGGAGATCAATGTAGGAATCTCATTCATGAATCTTCTTCCCAACAGCTGAACCTCTCACTGCTCTCTCTTGCATCTCCAGTTCTCCTCAGTTGACCTGGACCAGAGCTTGTTTCAGCCTTTTCCATCAGAGGTGGTGTTTCAGAGCTACGTCCCCTGCGAGGTCTATGAAGCGCCGCTGATTCTGAGGAACACCGACAAGGTAAGTGCTGGGACGTGGAGGTTTAATGCCGTGCTGGAAGAGGAGAGCAGTGTAATTCACGTGGTATACAGCATAGCAAGTTATCTGCTGCAGCGCAGCACGTCAGAATCAAATGTCTCAGCACCTTTATTTTGCAAGCTGGTGGAAATCTTCCCATGCTGGAGATTCTGCCCCTGATTTTGGCCATGCGTTGGTGGTATCTAGCCCAAAGGAGCTTTTCTAGTCAGCATCCTTCCTCTCGAAATCCCCGGACTGAGAGGAATGTCGAAGGCTGTACAGTCCGTACCTGCCCTCATGCTTTACCTCGAGTGTGTATCGTGTCCTGGTGGCTCCTTGGTTAACCTTGGTTTCTGGCAGGGCATCTCTGCCTCTCACAACCTGTTTAGCTGCCTCTGCAGCTCACTGTCAGAGCACAGGGGTTGAGTCTTCTCCGCTTTATGTTGGAATAAGTTACAATTAGTGGTGTTAGCACTCCAGAAAGGGTGTTTTGAAACAGCAGTGGAAGCGGACTGATTTAGCAGGAGCAGTGGGAGGCCTTTAGGGGCCACTTTAGGCTCCTGCTAAGTTTAATTCAGTTCTGCCCAGGTTCTTCTAAGGCAACGTGGCTCTCTGCTTTCCCTTTGGAGAACCACAGCCCATCCACAGTAACATGCTCTTGAAGGTCTCCACCTTTGCTTGAAAAAATTGTGATCGTTTTGAGATTTCCCAAGGAAGTTGAGAAGGGAAAAGTTGAAAAACGTCAGCAATTTTCTTCCACTGTAAAGAGGAGAATTGAGACCTTCTGAATTTCAGTAGGGGAAATACTTGATGGAGTGAGGCATGTGCCAAGAGCAAGCTGGTGGGAAAAGAGAGGAGCGAGGAAAGGAGCTGAGTTAGAAGGTGCTCTGGGAGAGAACATTGTACAGGCAAGGGTTTCTCTTGACACCTAGCAGTAAGTGTGCTGGCAGCAGAGAAGGGTCAGAAAAAGAAAGGTGTAATTAAAGACAGTCTTGTGTACTGAAGAGTAAGACGTATCCATGAGAGGAGGGCGGCAGGATGGGAAGATGGAAGTGTGCACGAGAGCGGGTGAATTAACCCCCTCTCCAAATCTCCCTGTTGGGGGAAACAAACAGGTGGACAAAAAAGCGCTGTTGGGGCATATGGCAGGTGGAGGAAAAGCAAGAGAAGTCAAAGTATATTGTGAGATGACGGGTTTTGACAGGGACACGGTTGAAAAGGAGACCCTTTGGCAAGGGAGGATGCAGGCGTGGTCCCTCAGTTATTCCTGGAGAGTGCTGCGCCATTCCTGGTCTGGCGTTCAGCTCGGGGATATTGGAAAGATGCAGCGTGGATGCCCATGCCCCACGGATACCATTTATGTGGTCCACAGTGATTCTGGGCACTCTTTGCTGTAGGTATCCTTTCCTGATTAAAGTGTGCCTCAGTTTCTCTTTCCCTATGGCTTTGCTTCATTCCCACTAAGTCTTTTGGCTTCAGGTGCTCCGTTATCCATGTGGCACTTCAAAATGTTTGTCTTTGCCAAGTACCAGCCAACAGGCAAACAGTTAATTTGCTCTATTCCTGCTTCCTCAAGTGGAAAAGAACATCTGCATCAACATTTCTGCCTTTCCCAGTAAAAAATCCTAAACTTGTACAGCTGCACCTTGGGATTTGTATGCCCTGTAAAGAGGAGGCAATGTGTGAACTGTTGATTTTTTTTTTTTTCCAAAATGAATTAGTTTTGAAGCTAGTAAGACCTCAACCATTGGATAGTGCTGGTGTGAAAGTAAGATCGGCTCTAAGGAAAATCCTTGGCATATTTAAGTACACAAAGTTAGAGATGATAGTCCTAAGAGAGGTTATTATATTTTACTTTCGTTGGCTTTTGATAATGTCCTAGAGAAAAGCAACATGTGCTCTGTCTCAGTTTTCTCACCAGTTTCCCAGATTCTTCTGAATCATACTGACTTATACTGCATGGTAGCCTGGTGCTGTCTGCTCCATCAAAATCCAGCTGACAGCAAAGTGTATTCCAAAGAGAGGCTCTGTAATCATTCAAATACAGAAGCGCTTTGCTACATACTTCCTGTTTGTACCTGTGTTTTGTACAAGTGCTTTTCTGTCTTCAGGCTGCTCCTCACGTCTTCTGGGTGGCTTTTGCTGAAGGTCTTAACTCATCTCCCAAGGGACTTGGTGACCCAAATGTTTGTCTGCAGTGTGAAATTGGCTCTGGGAACTCGCTGCCCCAGGGCATTGCTGGGAGCAAAGGGAGATTGGAGAGTTCAGGACTGCCTCAGCCGTGGGTTATCAGGCTCGGGTGGGTGGTGCAGAATGGATCTCCACTTTTGCCAAGCCTCATGTGGGTTCGTTGTTTCTCAGTGAAGCTGCCTGTCAGTCAAAATCACCTGTTTTAGACTTTCTGAGATGAGGTTTGGTGCTCAGGGGTTGATATCCGTGTGCTAGAAAATGCCTGTGTGCAGTCTCTGTGTTTGTGGCATCCCAGAGGGCAGAAACTTGCAGCAGGGTGCCTGCAGGGACTCCCGGGTGTGGGGAGGAATGCCCAGAGATCTGCCTTGCCTGCACTGGCAGCTGCCTGGCTACAATCAGCAGGCAGCAAGAGCCTCCGGAGAGCTGAGATTGGCTTTTAATAATGAAACCACACTGTGAGTCAGTGCTGGTCATGCATCTCAAGGCAGAAAATGCCTTTGAAGCCCATAATTGATAGGCACAGCCTGGGGGGTCGTCTGGCTTGCCATTGTTGTGGTAAGTTGACTGCTCTGATCTTCTGCATCAGCCTTTCCTTGTAGAGTATCATGCTTCTTCCTTGCTTCTCTACAGCCCCCTTTAAATTCTCTTAGCCATCTCCTTGTTTCTGGGGTTGTCCCTTTGTTTTCCTATGTTCCTCCTTTTGCTCCTCAGCTTGCTTTTATTCCCAGTAAGGCCACAATATCTGTGGTCTCCTTCTCTTGTTGGTCTGCCTGCATGACTCTGTAGCATTGCAGCTTGACTGCCCTGCTCAAACCCGGTATGTTAGAAGTGAATTTCTTCCTTGCCCCAGTATAACAACGTCCTGTTTTGCCTTCAGATGATACATTCCCCCTTTAGAAGTGTGATGGCATGGATGTGCGCAGGCAGAAGCAAGCAGGTTCTCTGGGTTTGTTGACTATGTGGATGACTTAATTCTGGTATCCTATCGCCATGCTGCTGGTGTCTTATCTGCTTGGCACTTCCTTCACAGCAGGGCATTGCCCTACTGCCTCTGGCCTGGAGCTATTTTGCCCCAGCCGAAGGGATTCAGGTCCACCCTTGTGTATTATGTGTATGCACCTCGAGAGGTAAAAGTGCTTTGGAAAGGTGATTGAGGAAGGATGTCACCAGGGCATGGCTAGGTCTCTTCTCCTCGTGTTTCCACAACTGGCAAAGTCATAGTTTCATGTCTTTCCTGCAGGTTCCTCGGCTGGTGAAGGTCGTCCTGGAGAGCTCGCCTTATTTCAAGTTGATCGGCCCCAGGGATGTGTACCGTAAGGTAGCACCTGGCATGCGTTCCACTTTCCGCATCCTTTTCACCCCTGAGGAGAACAAGGTGAGAGTGGAGGTGCCAAGAGGTTGGTGCCTTCAGGGGAAGCTGCACCTGCAGGGCCGGATTCAGACCAGGGCATCTGGTGTGGGTTTTGTGGAACTGTCCTGGTTTTGGTGGGGTTGCACTGGATCTAGAACTGGGGGAAACTCTTTCCCCATGGTGAAGATTATGCTCTCACAGGCTGGAGGCTCTTCCATGTTTCAGACTGTTTTTATCCTTCAGCGCTGGCACATTTAACGTAATGTCTATTGGCTTCAGGGATAAGAGAGTCTACTGTCTGTGGTGGGGCAGCCTCTCAAGGTGTCGGTTTGTAGTATCTGTGCGTTGCTGCATAATTATGGGTTTGCTCCACTAATTATAGATACAAAGGTCTGTTTAAAAGTGACCTGTTATTTGGGGGACCCGAAGTAAGCCTGATCAGAGTGAGGACCACCACCTTTGAAAACTGCAGTCACCTTAATGTATATCACGTTGGACACAGTAGTGACACAGCTGAACGTTGTGTCTAAAGTAATCGCTTTTTTTGCATGCCGGTTGTAGTCCACACCCTGCTGTGAGGTCTGCTCCAGGCTGCAGCTGGTCACATCTTGGCATTGCAGGGTGCTGCTAGACGCTGCAGCAGGGACTCGCAGGCTGTGCTTTCCCTCCCTGTGCTTTCTTGAGCGTTTGTGAGGGAAGGTGCACGTGGAACAGTAGGAAAGTGTCAGGGAGGGGTGTTGATAAGATGTTTAGCCATCTCAATGGCAGGGGTGTAATTATTATGGAAAATCCTAGAGGCATGAGTAGATCCAGAGAGGTTTTCTCTTTCCCACCTGGCAGGCACTTCCCTGCCTGGCTCTGGACTGGAGCAAAGATGATGCTTTTTCATCCCCTGTGTTTCCAAGCCTTGCAGCCGTGCTGTCCCTGAGGATACTTGCCTGTCTGCGATCCAGCTGCGAGTGTAGGGGAGAGGGAGTGCTGTGCCTGTGGCAGGGAGCCAGGCTAGTGCAGAGCCACTGAGCTCTAGATGTCCTTAACTCAGCGGGAGGTTGATGTGCTGCAGATGACAGTGAGACATCTGCCTGGCAGAGCATGTCTAGGACTAAAGGGGCAGGTACAGTCTGCAGGCAGACCCCTTACCCCAGAGCCTGTGGGCAGTAATACCGGTGTGGCTGTGTCTTCATGCGTGTTATTGTGGTTGCTCTGTCACCTGGCGCCTATTCTGTGCCACACATACTTTTGCTTGGAGGTTTGAATACCAGTGCCGTGGCCCTGGCAAGTCTGATTCTCAGTGCTGTGATGCGAAGGGTCAGTGCTGTTACCTGGAGGCTTGTTAATACAGAGGATTTAGTCCATGGCAGGGAAGGGAGGAAGCATGGCAGGGAAGGGAGGAAGCATGGCAGGGAAGGGAGGAAGCATTGCAGGCATACAAAGACAGGCAGGCTGACTCCTTCCGCCAGCCCCCCGCCACCCCTTAGCACTGTTTTTCGCATGACTTTGTTGGAGAGGCAAGGTTAGGGGATAGCTCTGAGCCAGCTGGTGTTTCTGCAGCAGGCCAGAGGTGCAAGATCTCTTTGGGCATAGCTGTTTTCTCATCTTCCATTTGCAGCTGAGATTCAGTTTAACACTTTGTCCTGTCCTCAAACAGTATGGATATAGAAAACTGAAGAGGAAATGCCCTGTGGTGCCTGGCTCCCCATGCTTGTGAAATAATCTGTTCCTTTGGAGGGACTGAGAAATTATTTAACATCATTAATATTTAGGGTAAAAATTATGTTGGCCTCGGGCAGTTCTCCATGCTACCCAAGTGACACGAGAGCTTAATGTCACTGAGGTAGGCTTTGCAAAGTACAGTGGTGCCTTTAAAATGTGATTTGTTAGTATAAATTAGTGTTCATTTTTGGGGTGGAAGAGGTAAACGGGCGCCCATGAAGGGCGGCAAAGTGCTGCTCTTCAAGTTTCGAGAGGCAGCAGAGCAACACGTGAACATCACCACAAGTAGAAGTAGGGTGAGATAACTGCCAAGAGCACTGATGTCCAATACTTTGTCCCTTGTCTTGCCCTTGAACAGGTGAGCATCTGGAGTAGGGAACTCTGCCAGCGAGAGGTCTTCCTCACAGCTTCGGCGACACCCTGGCAGGGTTCTGAACTGGGTTTTGTGCCCCGTGCAGGGGTTGTGCAGGGCATTGGGAGAGGGGTGCGTGCTGCTCGGTGAGGAGCACGTCGGGGTTTATACAGCCGAATCAGAATTTTGTACAAATCGAACATTTTGTCTCGTCCTTGGCGGAGCGTGAGTCAGCGAAGTACCTGAGTGCTGTAGCTCAGCTAGAAATGCATCAGTAGCATGGTCAGGAGGTGTACAGCACCTTGAAAACCCCTTAGTGAAGAGGCAGGCTCTGGGAAATGGTTCTGTAAAGCCACCTGCATTGGGCTTGCAGTTGCTGGCATGCAGAATATCTGTGGTTTAGCTGTGGAAGGCTTATGAGTGCTCCCTTGGCACAACCTCTGCCTCTCTGCTGCTCCATGATCCACTGGGATTGTGGACAACCCAGTGAATTGGGATGCAGGTACAAACCCCTCTGTCAAGGTTGGCGAGTTTTCGTGGTGTGGAGCTGGTTTCTATAATTCTCTTGATTTGAATCTGTTCTTCCCCAGGGTACGTCTGACTTCAGTGAAGTCTCTCACGATTCAGGGGAGTAAAATTGCAGCTAAGCCCTAACTAAAAGGACCATGGGAGTTGTTAGTGGCTGAAATGCCATGTGCCATGCAGGCCTTTCTTGAAAAATGAGCCGTTTCCTATTGTCTCGCAGTCATTTGGGAATGTGCCACGTGATTGGACTGTCAGAAAGTGTATAAATAGCTGACATGTCTCTTTATTGGCACTTGTGTTACAAATATGAAATGCTAATTCTTCTGTTGGGCAACATGTGCAATTAGTTGTTCTTGCTGCTTCTGATTGACGCATTTCTGTTTTATGGCTCCGGTTGTACAGCGGGGGTGTTCTCGTGCCACCTGTGTTCCCGGGTGTCCTTGTGCAATGGTCTGACAGTCTCTGCCTAACTGGAAACCATCGTGGAACTGACTGGCAAATAAACAACAGCCAGAAATACTGACATTTGTGTGTCCTTTAGGCTTATCAATAGATTATCTTAAAGGAAGAAGGAAGGAAGACGACTATAGAACCACAGCACAGCCTATTCTGTTTTGTCTTCTTGCTCTTTTCACTGTAGCAATACAATATTTTCAGGCAATCCAAGTTCAGTCTGTAAGGTTTGCAAAATTCATTACCGATGCTCAGTGGAGGCTGAATTAATGCTCATTGATTAATATGAAATATGACAGGACGATGAGCTGTTCCATTACTGAAATGAACTCCTTTAAAATTCAGTCCAGCCGTGTTAGATGTTTTGTAGCACACGGAAGCTATTCCAAGTATACTTTCAAGAAGACTCCTGGGAGGAGGCAAGGGGCAGAAGATCAAGGCAAATGGCCCTGCGCAAAATGAACCTGGAGCGAAGGGACTGATTTCAAAGCATCCTGTGACTTGGTGGCTGAGGGAGGCAGGAAGAGGGGTACCCCTTCTCGTCTGAAGCCATCTTCATCCTCCAGCCTCCCTCCTCTCTTTTAACAGCCCTTATTTTCCAGCCTTGATGGTATCATGGTTTCAGCAGGGAGCTTGCCCTGTTTGACTTACTATGCTACCTCCTGCTACAAGGATCTCTTCTTTGCAGTTGCCTGCTGCAAGGAACCCAGTGAGGTGTTTAGGATCGGTTCTACAGTAAAACTGACATCCGAGTTTGCTGGCATACTGGGCAGTTAAGGCTGCTATCTCTGTGACAGTAATGGATGTTAGCCTGAGTTTGCAAAGAGCTTGAAGTGACACCTTTGATACAAGCAGTTGCTTTAATTTCAGCGGGTGCTAATTCAAATGCCATCGGTGATACTTTGCAGGCCAGAGCTTGTAACTTACTGCTTATCAAAGGGGAGTAAGAGAAGAGGAACCATCATACAATGAACTGCATTTTCCCTGAAATTGAGAGCGGAGCTGTATGAAGCATGGAGTCGTATTTTCATGAAAATCTATAGCCTGAAGCTGCATCTAAACACAATGGTCTTTAAAGCATGGAAGTGATGCAACCCCTCCCTCACCCAGGCATGTTTACTTAGAGACCTGGTTTTAAACAGCCTGCTAAGGGTTTGCAGTTGCAAAGTCAAACAAGATTTTAAACTGGCTTCGACTGTACCCCTAGACTGTGGGTAAGTGCATAGCAGAGTTGGTAAGACAGGGCAGTGCTGCTGTGGAGAATTGCAGCCTTGATTTTCCAGGGGAGGGCGATTCAGCTTTCAAAAGCTTACAGGACCATGGATTCACAGCAGTGTGAGCAGCCAGCTTCTGCCTGGCACCCCTCTTTCCTTGGTTTCCCCCCCCCCACCCCGTTTGGCCTGACGCTGCATTCAGCTTTGCTGCGAGGTCCCACTTTGGGGTCCTAGAGCGCGGTTGAAGGGTCAGCACGTGCTGAAGTGCTTTGAGTCAAGCTTTGTAGAGGATGCAGCGTCCCAGGGTGTCCCTGGAGAAGGGGCTCAGCACACAACATGTGTGTATGTGAATGGCAAGAGGCAGCTTTCTCTCTCAGAGGTCGCGGTTGTCTCTGCGAGGCCAAATCCTTGTTGCTTTAGCCTTGTCTTCGCACACCTGGAGAAGTCTCTTCCCCAGGTGCTGCTGTGGAGGCAGTCCCAGTGCCCCTCACTGGCAGCGGAGCTGGGAAGGCTGCCTGTGCTTGCTTTTGGGGGGATTGATTCCTTGGGCTCTTATTTACATTGCTGCTGATCTGCTCCTTAGCGATGACAATGACTTGAAAATTATTTCCTTTTAATTCCCTCAAATGCCTCCAACTGTTGAAGTTTTCTTTTTTCTTTATCCCCCTGCTGATCTGAACTCCTTGTGTCCTCCTCTGTCTACCTGGCATCTGGAAGGGAGAGATAAGTCAGTATGGCATGCCAAGACTTAATAAGGCACGCAGATTTCAATTCGATTTACAATGCCTTTGTTACAGTAGTGTGGCCAAAATAACAACAAAAAAAGTAAATAGGATTCTTTATTTGCTAATGCAGTTTCTGAGGATCTAAACAGTCCAGGATGTGAAGTACCCAGCTAACAGGTGCTTTAAATTCACATGGACTGCCCATAGCTTTTATTTTAGAGGGCTTAGGCTGCAAGGTTCAGTACAAAATTGCTAATTCAGAAGGACTTGCTGAGGATGAAACGCATTCCTGAAATGTGATCTTCCAGTCTGTAGGTCATTTGCTGCAGTTCCTTTCCTGGTATTTTGCCTTCCAAATATGAGAAGCAAAAGCCCTTCTGCAATATCCAGTGTGAATATTTGAGATACCCAGAATAAAAGATCCTTCTTTATTCTTTTTCCACCTTGGATGTGACGGCGTCTGTTACTGCAACCTTAAACCCCAGCCAAACAGGCGGTTGGTAAGCGCTGGGTGTTAACTTTTGTGCTAAAGCTGTAGCTCTGTGTCTGTGCCTCGTCTGGCTGCTGTAGGTCCCTTGCAGGCTTGGAGAGGATGGGTATGGGAGCAGGAAATCCCAAGGGCAGAGGAATCTGAATCTTGTCTGGTTGAGGGGGTTTGCTGCTGTGTGCAAATCCTAAATTGTCTGCTTGCTGCTTCAACAATTATAAAAATACCAAACGAGATAAAAGCACTGAGTGGAAAAAAGATCAGGACAGCAAGTGAGTGATCAGAGGCAGAGCTTTTATCAACTTGTCAATAAGAGCTGCTGGAGGTAATGGCTCCTGGCCCTACGAAACAGTTTTACCACTGCTTTCAGCGGGGGGCAAGGTGATACTTCCAGCCCAGCTATGCCACACTGTAGATCTGGAGATCGATCTGCTCAACCCTACAGCAGAATGATTTTGGTGATTGGATTCACCTCCCTACTGCTAAATGCCAGACAGCTTGAGGGGGGTGTGTGTGTCTGTCTCTTTTCTGAGCAAGCCAATGACTGGGAATAGCAGAGCTGAGTTTGCTCTGGTCGGGATGTAGGACCTTCCTCAGGTAGGCATGCTAGCAAGGCAGCAAGTCGCTTATTCTGGAGACTGTACAAAAGAGAGGTGATGAAGACATCAGTCATGCAGCGGAGAGGAAGCAAAGCTGTTTGCTGCCTCCGCTGAGGCTAGGAGGAGATGTAAAGGGAAATTGAGGTTACACAGAGGAAGAGCTCTCTTTAAGCCTAGGGCAGAGCTGGAACAGGCTGCTGAGGGCAGGGGTGGAGTTGTTAGTGCTTTCAAGTACTTGTCAAACATCTCTTGAGTAGTGTGGGTACAGAGCTGAGCCAGTTCTGGGGTGGGGAGGTGGATCAGATAACCTTTTAAGGGTGTGTGTCCCCAGCTTTGTCTCCATAATGCTATGGGAAGGGGTGGGAAATACACCTGTACCCTACACTCAGCTGATATAAACCAATTATTGTGTCCAACTTGTTAAGTATTTCACCAGACTGACTCTTGATCATGCATGTGGCAAAGTCCTTCTGAAAATGTACCTGAGCATCTCCTGCCAAGCTTCAAGGAGGTCACTGCATTGCTGGGATTGGAGTTGGCCCTGTGGCACAACTGGGTTCTTAGTGGTGCCTTTAATAGTCTGCAGTGGCGATCAAGGCAGGTTCTTGTTACTGCTGTAATCCCGTACATGAAATGAGTCTATTTTGGTGCCTCAGAATCCAAGTGTCAGATGATTTTGTCTGGATCTGCCAGCTTGCTGGGAAAGCAGGTGACTCAAGGGGGTTGTTCCTTCTTTGCGAGTTAGCAGCCCTGTTCAAGTCGTGCTACTGGACTGAAAGGTCATTCAGGCAAAAAGGACTATTATATTATTGAATGCCTCTGTTAGAGTCCTGGAAAACAGCAGCTTTCCTTCTGCCGTGGGGATGGTACTAAATGGACTGTGCTGAGATTGCTTCTTTCCCTGCAGGATTACTTCCACCAGCTCACCTGCATCACGGAAAGGGAAAAGTTCGTTGTGCCGATCCGAGCTATAGGTGCCCGAGCCATCCTGGACTTCCCTGACCAGCTGAACTTTGGTGTCTGTCCCATCAAGTACAGCACCCAGAAAACACTGCTGGTTCGCAACATCGGGAACCGGGAGGCCCGCTACCGCATGAGCACTCAGAGGTAAAGGAACTCAACATCTTGCTTGTGCAAAATACTGTTGCGTGATAATAGATTTGGTAAGCAGTAACAAAAAAGAACCAGAGCATCTGAGCTGCTGTATTGCAGGCATAGCTGGAACTGGGCAGGACATGTGGGTCTGGCAGTTGCTTACAGTGTTTTAAGCATGATACAACCTTCGATAAAACTCGGCAAGCTGCAGGGAAGTTTCATACTGCAGTGGTGTCTCCAGCACAGCATCTCACAAGACCAATTGTGTTAGTTTGAAAGAACAAGTAAAGGAAGGCAACCTGACCGCCCTTGGGCTGTATGGGATAGTGCGTGGCAGATGACAGCTCTAGGAGCTCAGTTCATGTAGACCAAATGCAGTGTTAGGAAATGACCAGCTATGAGCTGGTGGAAGAGACATTTAAGAGTTGATCAGCAGCTATGTCTCTATTGGCAAGTAATTCTGAGCAATTGGAGATCAGTCGATCAGAGCTGAGGGTACTGAGGTCCTGACAGTAACACTGTGTGGTCCAGGAACTTTGTTTTCCGGTAGGTTTGGTCTGGTCCCTGGGAGCAAATATTCTTATGTAGAATGAGCTCTTAAGTGGAGACGAGCAGACACGGGCTTCAAGACTGCACTACAGCCCCCAAGCAGAATGCTACTGAGGGCACAGGCAAAAAATGCAGCAACTCTGTGGTGCAGGGGTTGGGGGCATTTTCTCCTAGAGCTTTATCTCTCCTAGGCTTCCTGGAGAGTGCTAGAATGTTAGTAGCTAGCTTGCAACCTGCTGGTGGTAAGTACCTTCTGAAATGGTTGCATACCACTGTCAGCCAAATACACCCGTGCTCTGGGAGGCCACAAGCACAGGGTATTCCGGTGGTCCCCTATCAAATGCCTGATGTGAATGGTGTTGCAGTCAGCCTGTGCTGTTCCTTTTGGTCTCAGAAGGCAGTCACCCGTTTTGGGGTTTGCTGAATTGGAGAGGGTAATGCGTTTTTGACACCGCATCTGCAAGGAAACCAGTTCAGTTGGTTGATAATGAGCTGAGAGTCGTTTGGTCCCAGAGGTCTTGGTGTAGGAGCCGAGGTCAAGAATGCAGCAAAGACCCACTGTCTGACTTGGTGCACCTGAGTAGCCTCAATTTCTTCCCCAGGAAAGCAGGGCTCGAAAGAAGACTTCTTACTTTTGTCCTGTGAAACGTGAGGGTCCAAGAGGAGCTTCCACCAAAGCCTGGCAAAGCTATTTAAGCAGGCCTCCAGGATGCTATTTCAGCAGGCTGCTGCTTATCGCTGTGGAGAATACATAGGCAGGAACTTGCAAATCGGTGTACAGTTTTCCTCGGGGCTGTCCAGATCTAGTTGTGACCACCAAACTAAATACCCAGTAAAGTCAGGCATGTTTTTGCAGTGTCCTTGCCAACTGCTCTATTGAGTGCAATTTCATCAGCTGTCACTACTTAGGTGAGCAAAGTTCAGCTGGCGCATGGCTCCAGTTGTTCTCATTATTTTGGTGTGTGCATTGTGTCCTCTAATCATGGTAAAACTCTCCAGAACGTGGTTTTAAGGTGACAAATTGACCACCAGCAAAGCACTAAACCCAGTAACTTTTGTTTTCTAAGTGTGGCTGTACAAGAGCCATGAAGCGCAGCTGCCGTTGTGCAGAAGCATGTTTTATCTGACTTAGCCCTAAGCATTGAAGCATCGAGTTTTGTTTCTATCAGCCAAGAGCTGTTTACCTGGTGACAAATCATAACTGCTCATCTTAAATCCACAGTATGCCAACACATTTTCATAATTATTTCCAAGACATTGCACAGACTGTCTGGTGGGCCAGGCAAACAGTTACCGAGCTTGGAGTACAACCCGGAGTCCCAGATTGCATTGCTTGTGAACAGAGAGAAAACCTCCTGTTAAACTCGCCTTGCTATGCTCCTGTTAATGGTGCTTCATTTCGCTAGGGATTTAATTGTTCAGGCTGTAAATGGGATACTCCTTTTGTGTTTTGTTTCCATGCTGTGGTATCACTCCAGTCTGCATTTGCATTCAGATATTTCCTGTTGTTCTTTTCTTCTTAGAGCAGCTTTCATTGAAATGCCGATAAAACTTGCCCTTTCTTAGGCTAAACCAGGATGCTTTCAAGGTAAAAAAAAAAAGGATTCTGCAAATTGAACCATAACTAGTCCCGGGTCTTCAAAAAGACTTTTATTCTCTGTCTGATTTCTAGGCTGTGATCTCATTGCAACAGGTATTGCCTTGACATTTGCATCTCTTGAGGTGAGGTTTCTGGGTGGCAGGAAAAGACAGATTCCTGAGGAAATCAGCATCAGGTTGTGCATGCGAATAGCTGTTACCATTTCTGTGCTCTTCACAAGCCGTTTTCTGATGGTATTGCTAGCAGTTGGACTCCTGAGGCTGCAGAGAATCGGACGCAGAGCATGGGGGAGATGAGGTCATTTTATGCCATGGGATCATCTGAGGGCTGGATCTCTGCAGAAGCGGGAGTCAGTCGCTCTGTTTCTGATCCTGTATGTTGTGTTTGTCTTCTGCTGGCTGTGGTTTGTTTGCTCCTTGCTTGCGCAAGCGAGCTGAAGGGAACTAGACTGCCAAAGGAACACAGTCCCCAAATCTCCCGCAATAGTCCTGATAGCTCTCTTTGCCTTGCAGCCCTTTCTCTGTCGATCCCTCCGTCGGGACTCTTGGGATTGGTGATGCCATGCAAGTGACAGTGGAGTTTCACCCGCTGAAGACGGGGCACCATTCCAGGTCCTTGGTAGTTCACTACGACACAGGTAAGTGCTGGGCGCTGCGTGGTGCACGCTCTCTGCGTCCTTCAAAGCAGAGCCCTTTCTAAGCAGAATGATGTTAAATTTGCTTTGTGGGCAACTTCTAAAACATTTTCTTCCAAAACCTCTGCATGTTTCAGTGCTTAGAAGTGAACAGATAAGGGGCAGAGGCTGAGCCTGTCCTTGTTCTGTATGTCCTGTGCGCTGGTCCCTCGCTGGGGGAGCCTGGTGTCAGCATGGTGTGCTGCACCCAGCACCTTCTCGTGACAGTCTTCTGCCATCCTTCCCCGTTGTCCCAGCCACCTCAATTTCCCTCTCCAGGTGTACCTGCCCTGCCCCAGCTTTACCTTGGATAAAAGTGAAGAGTAGTTGGTGTTGAGGGGGTTGTTAAAGTAGATCCCCTCAAATGGGCATGAGATTTTGGAATGTTGTTTTTCTGGGAGTTGCTGAGTGGAGGAAGAGAGAAACCTCGACTCTCCATTGCAGCATGCGTATGCACACATGAAGTTTTAGTCCATGACAACGCTATGTTTGAAGCATAATGTGGGGAACACATGTCTCTGTCAGACTCTCTCCAGTGCCTGCTGTCTCTTACACACCTCTGTCCCATGTACTGCTTCTCCATCGTCTTGCACAGACCTTTTTTTCCATGTTGCCCTCTACCCATCTACAGCCCATGCTTCCCAACATCAGGACTAAAGTAGCCAGGAGTTGAGGGCTCTTGGGATTTGGCAGGAAGTGCTCAGTGCCTCCCGAGATAGGTGTGAAATGTATGCTAGGGTACGAGAAGCCAAGATCAGGCCACAGAAATACCGTCAGCTTTGTAAGTCACTTTAAGAGTAGGTGGGAAAACTCAAGAAAAAGGTGCGACATGTTAAAATGCTTCTGTCGGCCTTGGTTCAGCAGAGGTATCTCGTGATGCTGAACGAGACGCTTTCTCGGTTGCATGTATGCATTTGGTGTGCGTTTTCTCTTGCTTGAAAGAGAGGTTTGTTTTGTCCCTATTCCTGACTGTTGGTCA